>NC_088988.1:18527483-18789808 GCF_963932015.1 Anas acuta | reverse complement strand
CACCAAGTTGTGGTGTTTTTTTTAATTTAACTTTATTTTATTTTATTATTTAACATGTTTATTTACCTAAATAGTTTCTACTCGACAGCTATTGTTCAACCTAATTAATATAAGAAAAGGAATCTAATCCCAAACTAGCTGCCTTTGAGTAACATACTAACTGAGAAATTTTAAAGATACTCCCACCCCCACCTTTTTTTTCCCCCCTTTCAAAGGGCAGGTAAAGAGTTATGGCTGGGAAGGTTTATTCAAATAAAACTTTTGGAAACAGAACATAATGTTAGACTAAGTCACCTTCTGAAACAAAAGATGCTTTGTTAAATGTACATATGATCAATAAATCAGAATCTTGGACTGAGAAGCACAACACTGCATAAATAGAAAGGTGGGTGTAAATGAGAAAAAGGCAGCTCAAATGATATACTCCTAAATTCATGCCTAGACTGGATGTAGCTCCACAGTCTGATGTGCACAAGGTTAAGTAAATAAGAAGTGGCAGAGAAACACAATTCTTTGAGACCTTTAGGGAACAGAGAGCCCGGAACACCAGCTACAAGATACAGAAAATATTGAAAAAAGGGAAGAAAAGAGAGGCAAGCAACACTAAAAATACTGTAGGATGGGAATGTAACAAGCTTGTGACTGTATACTGAACATGTTTCTAGTCACAGCAGCTGCATCCCACTGTCAGAGAAGATGCTTGCAGCATACACAAAGAGCACGAGAGCAATGGTAGGTTCTGCTCTGAGGAATCATTTACATCATTTGATAAAAGCTACTTAGGTCGAAGGTAATGCAACCTTCTAATGCATCTCATTCCCCGTTTTCCCTTGTGCTAGTCTGATTGGTTGTGCAATGAAACTTCTTTCAGGCCCCATTACAGAAAGCCAAATTACAATTTAAATTGCCAACCATCACACCTTAACTTCCTTTTGACTTACGACAATCATTATTTCATCATTTTTGAAACTGAAAACTGAAAAAGGGAGATGTTAAAGTCAGACAAACCATTTCTAATAAGGCATTTTCTTTAGCTCAGTACACACAGAACCTGTACAATAACTGCCTACCATTTGAAGTCTCTAGATACATGCTGACACTGCAAAGTGGGTAAATGCAGTGTTGTTCTGGTAACACAACATTTTGCCTCTTGGCTGTTAGATTGATGCAGAAAAAAATAATGGATTGAAAGTTATCAGAACTCAACTGAAATACTTTGCAATGCAACTTTGCTCCCTCCTTCCAATTACTGTATAACCACATTTAGAGAGGTATTTAGGCAGGTTTTTTTATTTTTTATTTTTTATTTTTGGAGGTGGTAGGGCATTATTCAACTTCCATCAGACTGTGCTTCATAAATAACAGAATTTAAATTATATCACTTCATTACTCATGCACGTTGTTTTAGTAGTACATTGACTTCAGTATCCTCTAAAACTTTGTTCAATGAGAAAATAATTATTCATTGTCTTGTTTTAAATGAATGTTGGCAAGATGAAGAAAAAACTAATGCACTACTCAACTTCCTATCCACTGTTGCAACAGAAGATAAATTAAATCCTGAAGTCATAATTGTACTCAAATAGTAATTTCAAAATCATAGCTGTATTTCCATAACTGTCAGAACACACGTGGCTTCTCTATCAACACACATAAACACACTACAGCACTCCTTTCGCTCCCTTAGGAAAGTTAAAACACATATCAGCATTGTGACATGTGAAGATAAAAGCCACCTTAACACCTGATTCAAAGCAAGATTCAAAAAAAAAAAAAAAACCCTAGAAAGTTCATTCACGCCTAATTTCTTTCATTAATATCATGAATCTCTTCACATTTATTTTCCCTTATCAAAACATTCCCAGCATGGATACAGCCATTGACAATCTGTACTAAGCTTTTGTCAAGTTAGTTCCTTCAGACTTAATTACAGATGGGAATTTTTCCTTATCTTCTACATACAGAGATTCAAACCTCTGCAACCAATTATCTTCTATTGCCAACATGGCAGTCTAAAACCTATTGTATCCAATTCTTACTTGAAAGTCCACAAAGCACTTTTTTAAACTTTCTTCCCTCCTCTTCTCTACAATTGAAGACTGCAGAAAGCTGACCTAGAAATCACACAATTCCCTCCGCAGTTTCATTTAAAAAGACTTCTATGCCTAGAAACAGCAAAGCAAGATAGCTGCTTTACTTTTCCCATGCAAATCTCCTCCATTTCTGCAGCTGAACAGATGACATAATATGACAGTCATTTTTCAACACAAAGGACATGGAACATTCCTTCTTTCATATTTGTGCATATGTTGCCTGTTTGAAATGTGTCTTCTGTGTTTCAGCCATGTTTTAAGCACTCCATAACTAGGAGTCCTTGCATCAGATTTCTTCACACTTCCCTTTTGCATGCTAATTAGAAGCAACTGAAAGACGTACCTATGCTCAGCCACAAAAAGGTCTAGAAAAATAATCCCTGTAAAGTTCTATACAGGTTTCCCAATAAAGCCTAATCTTATAATCAAAAAAGGCATCTGCCTCCGCTAATGATTATGAGAACATCAGCTCACATCAGCCAAGGAAGTGGCACTGATGCCTTGAGAACAGCATTTCTATGTGTTTCACAAAAAACTACATACAAGAGCTTCATCAAAACATGTCCCAACACCTAGGACATGGTGGAAAGAAAAACCATTAAAGTGTCTCTCCTCTTTCACCCTGGATGGGCTTGTGTCATCTGCATTCACCCGTGAAGATGAAGACAATAGCGAAATGCAGCTGTTCTGGAAGAGGGAGCAAGGCCCTCATACAGCAAGATCTATGCTGGGTAGATACCCACCTTGTCTCTCATTGATGAAATGGTTGAGATCTTTTAGAATAACCAATTCCAAAGAAGTCAGCCTCTGAAACGCCAGCATTGCCTTCAATAGATGGTATTGATTGTTCCCCACCTCTCTATTCTTGTTGCCATCCATGCTGTCCCTCTGCATTTGTTTCTGTGCATTTCTTAAGTTGCTGCAGGCGTTCTCTCCCATTAAATTTATTAATGTAAAGATTGTTCCACTATACCCTCATGTTGATGCTTCCCCTATGAGTTTGATGATAGCTAGCAGAGCAGTGCGTTCCACAATTGGTGATGGAACTCAAACAATGCAGCTCCCTGCTGCTGCCATCACCACACCAGCCAGCGCCTTCCATCACCTCGGCTGTACCACCACCACGCAGCATACCGCACGGTTACGGTGCTGTGCATTCAAAGTATTCGCATTTTCAAAGTTTTAACTCTACCAGCTAAACCATTCTTCTCTTCTTTGCAAAGGCACCCCACAGTTTTTTAAAACCCCATTAATTATGATAAATTTCTAAAATTATGATATATCACTTGGGCTCATTAACTACCTAACACAGAGATGAAAATATCCTACAAGAAGATTGCTTTCCACAGTGCCATCATTAAAAAAAGATCTGCTATATCTGCTTAATACTTATTAAGACACATTATTCAGAACATCAGCTTGGAAAATAGTTACAAAAAATAACATTTAAAATTATTTTTAATTGCAAAATGTAGTATTTATACACAAGTGTTTATATTTGTGAACATTAAAAGATACTACAAAAAAAATATTTAAAAGGGTTTACAAAACACTGTAACATTTCACAGAAGAACCTAGACCATTCTTCAGGTTTCACCTTACTTCATTTACTAATGATCTGTAAACTAATCCACAGCTGTTATATAAAGGACTAAGGAAATTAACTGTCCAGCAGAGATGTCTTCTGGTTAAAAGTCAGGAAATAGCTTTTCTAGAATTCTTCTAGGTAGCAGCAGTAGAGCAGGAGAATTGGACACATTCTAATACGGAGTTGGACTTCATTTAAAAAGCTGTTATGCCCCTATGTCACAATTGTTAAAAATTAAAATAATGCAACAAGGTGACATTTGACAATGTTTGAAGACAGGCTCAGCCTCAACAATGTGATATATGAAGTATAATAAATTAATTCTTTATTAAGATAGATGTCACTGACACAGTAGTGTCAGCAGAATTAGGCCTGTAGTATTTTTTGGGTCACAAATTTCTTATCTTAGAGCACACACAGTAAGTATTTTTTGAACTACAAAACCAACCATTCCTGTTGTCCATAACATGACACACACATTGATAAGCCAGAACTAATTGGAAAAAGTACCTTCTACTAGAAAAATAGAGGCTTTCACTAACCCTTGCAAACAGATGTTAGTGAAAGTTAGTTGCATTTACATAAGATTTTCTTTTACATTAAGATTTTCTTCTGTCCAAAAGCCTCCCAGACTTTTTAAGATATTAAAATCTTACTATTTCAATCAAGAAAAAAACCTGTGCATTAAAGGAAGTTTTGCTTGCTTCAGAAAAAAAAACAAAACACAATAACAAAAACCAAAATACATCTGATAAAAATAGGTTTGATACTGGTACAGTGCCTGGAAGAACATAGATACACGTGAGTTAGACTATACTGGAAAAGCCACAGTTGAATTTAGCTGAATATATTAATAAAATATTCCTACATATTTCAAGATTTACAGGCCAACAGATGTAACACCTTAAAAAAATAACTTCATAATTCAACAAAAAAGAAACATGAGAGATGAGTAGTTTAGAAAAATGAAACTCACCGAAATCTGCAAACACAGACTGCCCAACAATCACCACACCACTGGGTATTTCTTTGCTTTTCCCAGCTTTAGAGAAGTTCCCATCCTATCAAACAGAACAAAGATGACGAAGAAATTGAATGGCAAATCAAGTAATAAAGCTTGACTTTCAAACCAAAGAAAATACACTTCAATAAAGAAGAGCTTAAATAGATAAGAGAAAGCTCAACTGTGGAAAACTGCACTGTTTGGATACTAGAACTGAGTTTTTGCATTTCTAATCTTTCACGGAATCCTATGAATATCCAGTGGTAACGTTCTTCCAATAGAGTTGTCCCCATTTTTTTTTTGTGTTATTCAAAACAGCCTGAGTTTTCAGCACGAAAATCTAAATCACTAATTATTTTGAACACTAACATGTGTTTAGGCAGTGACATGTAATTTTACAGATAATATTTAAAAACACACATGCTTCTGATTTTCCTTCTACTAAGGAAATCACGATTTTACATTATGCCTGGTTCAGGTCTTGTTTTAATTGTCTATTATTAAAATCTTGGCTCGCAGAACGTAATATTCTAATATTTCTTCAGAAAGACAGAAGAGTGCTGGATTCCTGTTTATCATAAAACTCGATAACACCTGGACCAAAACCCATTTAAAATGTAAAGTTTTTGTAACCAAGTAACACAATTCAAGGCCCACTTTTGTAGTCACTGCAATCAGTTCATGAAGTGACACAGATACAACTATACATACCTAAGTTAAAAAAACCTGAAATGAAGAGAGTCAGCAATCTGTTAACTGGCTTTTAGCCTGCGTACTTTATGAACAAAAAGTAACAAGGCCTTGGTTTGTTCTCCAGCTACCACCTTTCTCATTCTTGCACTCAAAATTCTTATACATACACTTGTTGAAGGAATGGGGGATCATCAGATACCACTGATGCGAGAAATCCTCAGGTGGCTATAGTGAACATGTCACAAGATGCCGTCAGTGATGAGATATGTCTGCTGTATGACCTACCCAACTTGATCTATGCCAAGTTTTTAGTTTGGTACTCATTTCATTATCTTACCTTTCCCTAAGCTACTTGATGGTGGTTCTTAATCACTTCCTTCTCAGTAATTCCACCTAAAAGCATATGTAGAATTCCCTTCCCTCTGCAGCTCTTCCACCTTGCACTTGGCTCAAGCCTGGCCACCAGAGCTGGTTTCCCAGGACCATGTACAGGTGGATTTGACTATGTTCACAAGGAGACTCCACAATCTGAGCCACTTGTGTCAATGCTCAGTCACCCATCCACAAAAAAAAAATAAAAAAATCTCTGAAGTTCAGAGAGAACACAGCAGTTTCTCCTATAACAAAAAGTAAACTTTATTGCACAGATGTGAACACTCTTAGCTACAGTAATTTAGGTTAGCATGTAGCCTAAGGGATGCATTTAGTTTCAAATTAATTAATATCATTAGTTGTTAACAACAATGATGTTCTTAGATAAATAAATAATCATTTGACCTGTTTCTGCCCAACCTTGAGTTACACTTATGGTATTTGGTTAACACAGGACTTGGAATTTTCTCAGCTGTAACTTGTGTACATAGGAGTGAGATTTTGAACCTCTGTCCCGAAACATGGAATCACAGTTCTAAGAAAGCTTAACAAAATTAAATCTTTGAGACTACAAAAATAAAAACAACTTATCATTCATTTCTTCATAAACCATTGTGCTAAGTGTCAGTAGATTACTACAACAGCTGATGACACAGCAGGAGTCCTGCTAATGCATGTAAAGTCAATCTGATTGGTTTCCTTTGCAGTCATGTTAAAAAAACCTGCAGGGAAATGTATGCTGAGTAAAAGATTTCCTTCAATTCAGTTCAATTCATTCCTAACATCAGGCATGTCAGACAACCTTTAATGTTTGTTTGTTTGATGTTTCTGCATTTAACAGAATGGTTATTTGAATCTCTCTTACCTTATTTACCCACGTCTCAAATTGAATGCTGCGTGCATTTGACGTAGTAAGGAACAAATCTGTGTAGGAAGAAAAAAAAACAAGAGAAATAGAACATTTAACATTAACTGAAGAACATTTTTTAAGCATAAAGAAAGAGACAGGCTTCAAAACTAAGAAAAAGTATACATAATTATATTTTTTCAAGTCAAAATTAAAAATGAAAACCTAATAAGAGCCTTTTATTACATCCTTTTATTTTGGATACATAAATAACATATATGCTGTTGAAAGGAAGAGAAAAAGATGGAGAAACGTTCCAGGCTTCCTTTCCGCAAAATTCTCTTAAACATGAAAACAGTGCAAAAGAGTGCTTCAGATAATTTATCTGATGATGCTACTTAAAGAGGAGCTTATTCAGGAGAAGGGGAAGAAAGAAGGTTATAAAGGACATCGAAAAAAAGAAAAAAGCCTGAGGGAGAAAATAAAGGATGATCTCTAGTGTACCAAAGATTAAGAAAATCACCCTTTAAAATTTAAGCACTTGATTTCTTTTCTATTGTCCTCCTTCTTTGCTTTCTAGTTTAAAATATCACTATTTGAGTTAGAACACAACCGTTACTCTGTGGGCAGAAAAAAATGAATTAAAGAAAAAAGAATATTAATGCCATACCCTGAGGTGTTTTAGTGAATAAGCAGGTGGACTGCTGTACAGGGAATTTCAAATGGCATAATAAGGGGTACTGACTTACAGGAAAAAGGAAAAAAAACAGCACCTGAATATCAAATAAAAAACCAACAAAATGGAAACAAAAGATTTTGCTCACAGGTTCCCCCTCCCCGATGGAGGTTATGTTAATTCTGTTCCTCTGAATACTTGAAACAGCAATTTCCTTTAGAGCACTCACGTGAAAAGCCTTATCATGATAATGTGCTTCATCGGAATGAATTTTATTGCTGCTTAAGCATTTCTTGAAGACAGTGTCAGAAGACATAGAATTGGTCTGAAAATACCAGGGATGTAACTTAAAAAGCATTTATAAGCTCCGAATTTTGAACTTGCATGTAGAAGGAAGATTAAGCAATACTGCTGATTACCACTGGATATAAAACAAAACAATTAAAATTGAATACATTTGTGTGTGGGGAAAGGGTTGCTAATAAAAGAAAAAACCAGAAGATTGGAAGCCTCTTTTTTTTTTTTCCAAGACTTAAATGATCCAACAAGTATTTCAAGTAGGGTTGTAGTACATTCATGCTGCAATCTGCACTGCAATTTGCAATTTGTTATGGACTACGTCACGTACAGAGTATGCCACAACAGGCTCTTCCAATATCATATTTAAGTACACAGCAAATGACTAATATTTGATTAGCAAATATAATAGATTGCCTAACCTTTTGCAGACATTTTTGTTGGCACTGTACCTGTTTTCCCAAGCCATCTCTGACTCAGTTTCAGGCACTGCAGCTCCGACCTCTCACCTTTAATTGCTAAGCCAGTCCTCTCCCTGCCCAGCCCTCTGTGCAAGGAGAGATCCCGGGGCCCATTACCACAGCATTCCTGCCGCTAATGCTATGCTTATGTGTTTTGTGGCTTTCCCAGAATTAGACAAAATAGCACAGCTGCTAACACAAGCCATAATTCACTTAATACTATTCTGCTAGAAATCTAGCTCTGAATAGTTGGTTATTACTAGGTTAAATAAACCCATCAAGTTCTTAAGCAACACAGTTATGCTTCTATGGTAGAAAACACCACAAAAGGCAGATATGGGTTATGCTGGGAGTGTTACTAACTCCTTAGCTCTTTAAATCATTTTCAGTTAAAACCTTCAGTTCATTAAAAATAAGAAGAGCAAAAATCAAACAGCATTATCTCTTAACTGATTTAACGTGATGGAGTTTTATTTTTTTAATTGTTCTCAGTTTTAAAACCTATATTAATGCAGCATGCCAGGCCAACTTCTTAGTAACAAACAATATTTCCTTCACTGGGTAAATGCAGTGTCACATATCCTTAAAACAGAAGGGAGAAAAAGATAAATTGATGTTCTTCACATATTAATGGGAAGTCACATAAACATTACTGGGAATTAAAGCATCCATAAGCAGAAATACATCTTGTTTTCATTTGAGCTTTACAGAGTAAACGTGTTAGTTACAGCTCCTCAGAAAATATAATGGCCATGTTTTACACAAGAGACATTCCTTATGGTTCAGCCCAGACAGAACTACAACAGGTCACAGAAAACCAGGCACTCTGCAGGGACTGGGCACCACGGACAGCCCAGTGAACTGCAAAGCTGTCAATCCTGACCTCCAGCAACAGCCACTACCTGCTCACTCACGTACTAGGGAGTTACGTGGAACAGAGCATGAATGGGTACTCTGTATGACTTTGTTGGAACATGCAACAACATCAGAAAAAGAAGTGATTTGCAGTGCATTTTTCTTATGCATTAAAAAAAAAACAACGTCTATCCCCTCATCCTCAGTCAGGAGCAGATTACGCTCATTTTCTTCTGCATTCTTCCCCCACCCCTCTGTGATTTCATACGTATATAGAAATATTCAGAAATAATTGCACAGGGACCAGAAATAATAGAGAAGGACAAAAAGCAACAGGCACAAAATCTCAGATGTTAGGACCAGATTCAAAAGTAGTGTTAAAATAAACATTAAACAAGGGTGGGGGGGCCCACAGTAGCTGGTTTGTCACACAATAATAATCGCAAGGAGTGCATTTAGCTATCTGCAGTGTAGGAGGAATAAATCAAGACACTAAATGTAAGTCAAACTACAAAGAGGTAATAGAAAGACAATAATTTAAAATGTCTCCAGTGTTTACTTTGCTAAGAAGTGGAGGTGCTTATAGGTTTAAAATCTTTGTTCAGACATTGTACAAACGAGGTATTTTAGTATGAATGCTTGCTTCATGATTTGAGAGTAAGAAAACAGAGCTATGTTTTCAACAACTGTACTTCTCTATGGTTTGCAAGGGATCAGTGCCGAGCATCACCTACTCCAGTGGCTTTAAGATGAGGAAGTTCAGCAACATGCCTGTTTCATGCCTTTTTCACACTGAACTTCCTCCCACTGCTCAAACAACCCCCAATCTCTTGAAAGCTGGGAAATTACTTTTTGTTTCTCTGATACACCCCTCTGTGCCTCCTTGTCCCTAACTTGTTTACATGCTACACGGCCAATTGAGCCATCACACCAAAGCAGCTCAGGCCTACTGTAATATTACACTGCGCTGCTAAAATGCAAGGGCAGACAAAAATAGCAGACTACCTTCCATAAATAGTATAGGTGAGCTAGTGCCACGCTGCTCCCGAGGTAAAGCAGCAAGCCGTGATTTCCCATATTCCCCAATTTAATACAACTATAGGAAAGCTTCCTGTAGTTCTAGAGCTAGCTGAACCAATTCACCTGCTACGTTAATGCCAATTGTCCCCCTTAAACCAGCTCACAAACTACGTGTTTCAAATTCTCATGCATGTTTTTGTGATTAAATCCTTTGGCACTGGACTAAAATGAAACTTCAGTATTTAAAAGTAGCTTCCTATTTGGAACAAGAATATCATAGATACCAAAGCAAGCATAAGAAGAACATTTCATTGTGACAGAAGTAGTGTAAAATACCTCAGACAATGTTACTTAGATACTTCAAGTAACAATTTACAAAATTTGTATAGTTTAGAATTGCAAATGTTTTCTTCAAGTCTGTAGGAAAGAATCCAAGCCTTAGAAAAACCCAGTCCTGCTTGGTAAAGTACTTTAGATCAGATGATTTCCAAAGGTTACTTCCAGCCTAACTTATTTTAAGATTCTGACTGTATTATATATGCTTTCAATTATTAGGAACAAGAACTCGTGAGACAGGGGGGTCCATTAAGAATGTGTGATATTTATATTTTTCTATACAGCCATAGCAAGTAATCTTGGCAAGCATTGCCTTCCCAAAGGAGCGTCTGTAGCAGGTGTCTTTCCCAACTGCTACTACACATTTCCTTAGCCTATCATTACCACCTTCCTTAATATAGGAGGGCTGCAGGAGAATATATGGAACCAACAAATGCATTAAGATATGTACTCGGATGACATGACAATGAAGGGATACACAGTTCATTTCTATAAGTTGTATTTTAATACACTAATTATCTTGAAAACAGCAACAATTTTGTTTTGCTTCTAGCAGAGCCATGAAAACTCAACACCTCTTTCCTACAAGGAATGCATCTCGTATTACAAACGCTAAGGAAACGTCACTTCAAAGATATGCTGCCCCACTGCCTTTTGGAAGCAGTTGTGGTAGCAGTTTCAGCTGAAGAAAACAAAACCATTTGCACATAGATCTGTAAGTTCTGTAAGCACAGATACCATATTAAGTGCTGGTCCATACGCTCTGTTGAAATGCTTATAAACCTAATGGCAGCACAATGCGAGTTATTTACAACCTGAGGTTATAAAATTAAATAAACTTGAGCTCAAGATTTTCTTTATCATTTACAGAATATAAAAGTGATTCTCCAGATAATTTCACTAAACCATACGTATGCAAATGGATGCTAAAAACAGTATGTATAACCCTCTGACTATTATAGATTCTGGAGATACACACTGAAAATGATCCAGAGGAATTAAAAAAAAGTCAGTTTGGCCATTCTCCTACTGCCACTGCCAGAGAGAGAACACTGGGTCAGTTGCATGGACCACCAGACTAAGCCTGCAGGGGCACTTCTTCATTTGTGACATGATGTAGAAAAGATAAGTAAAATCCTTAATAACTGGGACAGTGGAATGTCCTCGTGTCAGTCTTCCCAAAATTCAATGCTTACAGCCTAACTGAATGGCTAGAGCTATGAAAAAGCATCATCATCAGGCAGGAAATGTTTCTCTTGAACAAATGCAAAGTGATGCGTGTCACATATAAATGTTCTGCTATTTTTGATTTAGCAGGCAATGGTTAACAAAAACAACACAAGTAATGGGAAAATTTATAAACCAAGTTCAACACCCTAGAAATAAGAAAAAAAATCAAGGAGGTTACCCAGCATTTTAAACCATGAGACTGAAACCAAATCTAAGTATATACTAAATACATAATACAGAAGATGTCTGACACAGGCTATGACACAAAATCACGCTATCATTTTACTCACAGCCTCACTTTCCCTTAAAAGTGATTTGGTGAGGAAATTTGGCTATTCTTTAATTTGAGTTAATTAGCTTAGTAATAAAATGCTGCTATCCAATCCCTAGTACCACTAATCAAGAGTAAATACATATACCAAACGCTGAATTCAGCATTCATTCTTACTAAAAAAAAGAGCTACGTCACTATGACAAACATTGCCCCAAATCGTCAAATTCTAAACCAGCTCTACCCCCACTTCAGTTTGTGCAAGTGGCTCAGCAAGTATAACTGAACGTTAGATAAAGTTCAACACAGAGCTAGAGAGACAGCTTAGAAGACTTCAGCCCAACTGGAAAAACTCAGACAAGCTTACTAAACAGATAGTATTCCAAACCCTACTTCTAAACATTAATTTTACTTATTAGCACCACTAAGAAACTACAACAAAGCCAAACTACACAATCTGCTTCAAGTTCACTTTTAATTAACCTTGTTCTTTTCCTTCACTTTTGAGTGTTATAAAAACCAGTACTATTTATAGATAGAGTGTTCATTTCACTAATAACTGATTTGACCTTTCTGTTTAATGTCAGAGGGCTTTACTTCAAAATTAAAACCTCCAGCAACTATAGTTATCTTCAGAAACCACCAGGGCATAAGCAATATTCTTAAGTTATAGCTTGATTTCACGTTTCCTTCAGAAACTTCAGTTAATAAAGAAAAAAGCCCCTATTTTTAAGTGCTATCAAAATGCACGAAGAGCAGTCAGAGCTTTCTCCTTACAAAACAAGGTTTTAACCAATTAGACCGTGCATGTGTGCATGCCAACCGTGTCTGAAAGATTTTTCATTTATGTGGAAGACTAGTTGTGGCACTGCACATTTCTAATATGTGCAACATTTAACCAGAAGTCTTCTGGATATGATCATCTGCTTGTATGTATTGGCATATGTAAATAATGTATTGAACTAGAAGTCTTTGCTGTAAATTCAATTTAAAAATAGAAACTATCACCACATTACAGCTTCTTTTTTTTTTTTTTTTAGTCCCTACACACGCTTCCAATATGCACAAACCTAACTTTATACGTAAACACTACATACAGCCAGTCTTATTTCTTTACTACAAGGAAATAAGAAGCCAAACCTTTATATTGGCTACATTTTGTGCCTCTATTCATAAGTTGTTCCACTCAAGTACAGCAACCTTTTATCATTTATTATTCAGATTTGTCTGGTCAAGTTGGCATTAGCAGTGTACTAGGTAAGATGTAATATATCTACTGCCTATCTGAAATAATTTAGCTTTTACAGTATGTATAGAAGTACAACCACCAACGCTACTGAAGTTAAAAATTAGTTGTCGTGAATTTCTGTTGCTAGTCACATGAAATAGTAGTTACAGGACCCACTCCTTCCAGCCACTTCATCCTCTGAAAAATCTAAGGGAAACCAAAAGCACTTTGTGTGTTCCAAACAAGCTAATTTGTGTTTACAAATCTTTATGAAGTGTGGTTATAATAAAGGAGATTTTGGATTCCTATGTGATGTGCTCTAGGTGACCCTGCTTGGCAGGAAGGCTAGACCTGATGAACTCCAGAGGTCCCTTCCAACCTCAACAAGTCTGTGTGATTCTGTGATTATTTCTGCTTTTCAATTTTCATCTTTTTCTTTTCAAATGCAATAAACATTTACCAGAACAGCAAATAAGAAAGATGATATACAATTATAAACAACATAATTAAGCATTTAAATCCCTTTTCATTATTAAGAATGACTGCAGAAAAAAAACAAAAAAACAACATATGTACAGATTTAAAAGCATCATTTAAATAGAAAAGTTCTAAATTAGTTTTATGCCAAACAGTTATGCATGTGAATATGCAGACCACATTGGACTATTCCTCTGGTTTTTAGCGCTCATGAGTCCTCAGACAGAAAATTCTATTTATTTTTATAATAAAACCAACGATGTTGTTTCAAGCGATGGAAAATGACCACATTCAGCATTAAAGTATTTTCAGAACACATTTTCATGTTCCATGCTTCCCTACCCAACAAAATACTGGAGTCAGAACCAGTTTACTTTTCATCTATTTGAAATTGATTACCATAAAAATATCATACTATCAGTATATAATGAAAATCTCCAAAAGGAATAGCCTTTGAGATATTTCATTATAGCAATTTTAATAACTGCTAAGCAGATAGCAGAGGTGATAGGAATCTTTTAGAGGGATTAGGCAAAACAAGTTAAAATGACTGTTTCTTTTCTCTAGAGATCCTTACTTATCTTTTAGTACTATTCATGACATAAGCTATGATTAAGAAAAGAAGCAATGGCAGAAGCAGACCAATCCCAGCAGAATCAAGAGAATTACACAGCTAGTAAAGTAAACAACTCTGAGCTCACCTTATGAAAGGGAGCTGGAACTGCCTGTGTTCCTACACAGTGTTCAGTACCATGTGAAGTAATAGAGATAACCGATTTGGGAATAGTAGCAATAGTTAAAAACGCAAAAAATTTATATACATGTTTGTTGAGAATGAGATTTCCCATGTATCTTTTATAATACATCTTTTGACTCCATTATATGCTGTAAACTCTCAGGTGAGCTTTGTTATCTGAGCTTTAAACATATAGGGAATTAAAAATGAAACAGTGACCAGGTATTACCGAGTATTTATTTCGGGAAAGAGAAAAATGAAAAACAATTTGACTTCAAATGAAGACAGAAGATTTGTGTATATACACACACTTCTCTTTTAAAATACCCGTCAAGCTAAGTTTTAAAAGGCCAGACAATTTGTTTACAAACATAATGGGCCTGGTTATTTTGACAGAGAATAAACACAGATCTACTACATAAAACAAGCTTTTATGGTAATATTATGGGCAGAGAGGTTACCAGCTTCCATCAAAAGGCAACCAAAATTAAAGTACAATTCAATGAGAGTCTGACATCAAGCATTAGTGTCTTCAGAATCAAGGTGTAGTTGATTACAACAGAAAAACACCTGTGGATTGAGTGATTGGTTTTCAAGAAAAAACATCTATGTTTACGGGTTTAAACTACGTGGGACTCAAAGAGAAAACACATTGTAAGTGTTCTGGGACATTAGGTTTCTAGATTCCTAAAGCAAAACAACATAAGAAAATTAACCATCAGAAACCAGTAAAGAGACTAGCAATTAGCTTACAGCAAGCTGTTTCTGACTAATGATTTTTCCACTTTATTCTTCCCAAAGTCAAATTTATGAATTTCCCTTCATTGTCTGCAAACAGTTCCAAAAATATCTGCAATTATGCACACCATGTGCTAGTATTCAAGACAAGACAGGTTGCAAAAGCAGTATTTCCAAAACTTTCAAATCACATAACCCAATAAGGAACAAAATATTTAATACATTAGATATTTTTTCATAGCACTCAATGATACATCTGTCACTATGAAAAAAGTGACAGTATGATTGAGAGCCCAAGGCAGTTTGTCTCATACATTTAAACATTACTATTATTATTTGAAATATTTGCGGAACTATGGCCTGATTTCTTAGCAGACTTGTAACTAAGTCAATACAGATTTATTGTTAATTACTGTAACAAAAGTATTACTAATAAAGTACTTCAACTTTGGCTTGGAAAGACAGCATTAGCCCTAACAGAACATCTGATATTTGGATATGATTACTGATAATTAAAACAAGATACCCAGTAAGGAAAATGAAAAAGGAACACAGCAAAATTATCACTAGCCTAAGAATTTCAACTTTCGAGAAAGCACTTTTGATACATCTATGAGAGTTTACATTACAACAGCTTTAAGATATTTTAACCAGCATTCATCTAATGACATATACTAAATTTAATCTTCACCTTGGTCCAAAGGTGAAGAAATGAAAATGTCTGAAAATACTGACTGTGATACAAATCAACAACAGCAAAACATGTTTGATACAAATCAACAACAGCAAAACATGTTTGTCTATTGCCTAGCTTGAAGTAGATTATCTGTAACAGTACTTAACTCCACCGCATATCTGTGGAGTTCTCCGTGGTTTTTATCGAGTGTTTTTTTTGTTTGTTTGTTTGTTTTTCTTTTTTTGTTTGTTTTTGTTTTTAAGCCAGTCTTGGCCCCAGTTTCCAGTTTTAACACTTCCTCTCAATATTTACATTCAGGTATTTCAACTGTGAAATCTTCAGGATGATGACCATGTTGGGAATAGTGTTTACTCAATAAAACAGTACCATCTCCACCCCCTAACACATCTGATACATATTTCCAAGAAAGACCGAGTTCCTATTTACTTCAAACTGAGTGAATACAAAGGTAAGTTACTTTTTACTCCCACTGCTCTAAGCCTAAATAGTTAAATCCTGTTCAAATACTTCTTAAGTCATGTGATGCAAGTCTTTCAGTTGGAGGATATGACATTTTTAAGGCAAGCCTCTTACCTGAGGAGTCTGCTTTGGACATGCTCACCTCAGACTGTCCTGCTCTATAAAACACATCTGAAGTTAACCTGTTCAGACAAGCCTATGATTTTTAGCTTCAATTTTAAGTTATTTTTAACAGCTTAAGAACAAAGTGCGATTATGTATTACTAGACACCTAGTAACCTCTTTCAAACAAGGCTCGGCACATTTCTCTCATCTTTCAGTGTTTATCTTGGTGCATACACAAACATCAGCATTGATGTAAGGTACAATTCTGACCTAAATGACTGGGTTGAAAGTTCTGATCCTTGGCAATTAAGAAGTGGGTTCTGGAATAGAGCTGTACAATTCAGGTGGAAAGGAAGAAAAGCCATGTGAATGAATATAACATTTAAACATCAGCCAGTGTCTTATCTGTTTACATATATAAAGTGTCGCAATTACACATACTTATTTCCTCCTTGCTGAAGTCATTAAGACTTGGAATTCCAAATTCAACAACACCGTGTCATTTTTAAATATCTACAGTTTTATTGTTGAGAAACCATCAAGCTTTTTATGTAAACGCACAGTTAATTTAACATTTTTCACCCGAATTTATATTTTACTTTTAACTGAAGTGTAAGAGATGAAACTCTAATGAAGTGTTGACTAAAAATTCAACCGTAACACTGAAATGCACACAGATATACCTATCAAAGGACAGAAGTATTCACTGTTTTTATCTGAAGTTCAGTAATAATTTCACTGTTTTTAAATTCTAAGAGGTAGAACATTTCTCAACAGGCATAAAATTTTGTGTGCTAACGTAGCACGGCACATCACACTAGCAATTTGCATCACTTCCTAGAGTCAAGAAGGTATGTAAAGTGTGATTATGAGGTAAAAATCAGTACTGTCGTAACTTCCTATACAGCTTTGAAAACATGCAATATGTAATATTTACAACAATTACTTTTTTTTTTTTTTTTGAGAATGTAGGCGCATAGGTGCAGCCCAGTGAGGCTGCATAGTCTCCATCCTCAGAGAGGTTCAAAACATGACTGCACATGACCCCAGGCACGGCTCTAGCTCCACTTTAAGCAGGAAGGTTGGACCAGAGTTTCCAGACACCCCTTCCAACCTCCACCGTTCTGTGAACTCTAAATTTCTCCCTAGAGCAACACGTACAGAATACACATGGAGATGACGCTTGGAAATTTGGTATTTATTTTCTCCTTATCCACAAAGCACAAACAGACCCTTCGGTAAAAATTTTATACGGCACATTTTTACATGGATTATGTAAGATTGCTAGCCTAACTCAAACTTACTGAATTAAAAATTGTAAAAATCTACATGATGCTTTATTTTAAGACAGCAGCAACATTACTATCTGAAACAACCTAGTTTAATTCTTGCCAAGAAAGATTAGTATTATCTTTGTTCTTGTTACTGGATTTGTAAAATCCTTACACAGTTAGCCTTTCATGAAGCATTGTCAGGGATTAAGAACATCTTTATGAACACGTTCTCATATAAAGAAATCATAACAATTCAACTTTATTTCACCCAGAGCAGAGAAGTGTGCCAATTAAAAGCTCTGTTTTGAGGGTTTATATCTTGGCAGGTTGAAAACGGATTAGACAAGAAACTAGCAAAAAAAAATTCTCAGCTCAGAGAGGATTTTTGGTTTTTCTTTTTCCCCTTTTCTCTCTTTTTTTTTTTTTAAATGTCAAGCACACTTTAAATCTCCTAAGCTGTTTATAATAATGGAGTTGCCAAAAATAGCCTAGCTAAAAAACACTGAATTGGCTGCATCTGTTACAGAACACAAAGAGCCCCAAAACATTGAAGAACATTAGAAAAAGGCCTTAAAAAATAATAAAAAAAAATGGGGCATTCTGGAGGTTTTTATTTAAAACAAAACAAAACATCAGTGCATCCATTTTAGGTACAACTGTATCTTCATATTCATGAATAGTGGTACTGCCAATGAGTAAATACTCTGATTTTTTCCAGAGAACACCACAGCAGCAGCAAACGTCATAATAACATTAAGCCTTCTGGACAACAGGATTTCAGCATGCAGACTATACCCCTGCATCCTTGCCAATACCTCCTTCTTAATTACTATGATTGTAATCTGCACAAGGACCTATGCTTAACGAGTTTTGTCCCAACTCAAGAATGGTAGCGCAAGTTAATACTGTCATAAGAATCCCCTCATTTTCATTAGCTCTATCTCAATCAACCAACAACAGATTCCATTGACTCCGCTGAAAGATAATATAACATCAATGATGCTCCTGGGCTGCCACAACTGTGCGGAGCAGGAACAGAGCTCATGAAACAGGAGAGACATTTAGATGTCCTGCAAAGTCTATACAGACTGTACAGAGTGGGATACAGGACCAGTTAGGTATGTACTACAGCAATATCAGCACCTATTTCAGCAGTGTTTGGCAGATGGCATTTAGAAACACAGTATTACCAATACTGTGTAGGCAGGTTTTTTTTTTGTTATTTTGCGTTTACTTAAAAAAAAAAAAAACAAAAATCAAAAAACCACAGCTGAATAGCTTTATGACTCCTTCTGAGTCATTTGCCAAACCCTGTACAACCTAACACAAATTAAAGGAGGCACTGTGAGTACACCAAACAGGTATTTTTTAGAAGAGGCACAGTAAGTTTCAAGGTGCAATTTCATGTGTGGTTACAGGCAGACTACAACTGCTGCTACTAAAAAAGAAGAATCAAGTTCTCTCTGTGCTTACACTGGCTCTGGCAACCCTGAAACTTGATTGTGACCTGGATCAGTTCAATAACTCAAGTGAAAATGAATCATGCTCCATGCACCCTCTCTAATACATTTCTTGAGCAGTCGCTACAGTGGATGAGAGAGAAGTGCCATAATTGCACGGACAGGACCAGACCATTGGTGGCTTTTCATTTTGGCAGCAGGCAGTCCTGGAATAACGTGTCAGTCACAAAATATCAAATATCACTGGTACGGCATTATTTCTCTGCAACATATGCATCACTCACAGTTGGTCTAGTTTTCACAGGGATCACACAAAACAACTTGCAATTCCCATCTTACTAGCAAAAAGTTATTCTAAATAAAATAATTCTATGGTGGTATTTTTTTTTTCCAGCATTCTTCTCAGAATGAATTATTTTCCTCAAAGTTTTCTTTAGGCTGCTCTAACATAAGACAGATTCCAGCCTGAGGAGTTATACCCATGCTCTTACAAGTAAATAAAAGTCAACATCTTTGAGTGGGAATGTTCACTTCTATAGAAGCTTCTATTCACATTTCCAGATATGAATATAGATGTGAATCTATAAAAGCTCCCAGCACTCCCCCCACAAAGATGCTGACTACTATTTTTTATTTTGCAGAGGCATCTCCATATATCACCAGCACTAACAGGAACTCTCTGGACATTTTGTAGACCAACTCAGCTGCCACAGAAAACTTTGAACAATTTTAACAAGAGTGCTCAAACTGTGATTGATCTACATAAACAACTTTGAGTTCCTACCTTTACCTACCTGTGAGCTTTTATGTCAATATATTCATGTTAAAAAGTTACCTGGGTTGGCCATCTACTCTGCTTATGCCATTAAACCAAAACTCCAAAGGGTGTATAGGGCTAAGTGCCTTAGAATTGGTTATTACATTACCCTGATTATAATAAGCAACCATATACTTGATTTTCCAGTCGGAATTTGCACTTGACAGCTTCATGCAGCAATGTGCCAGAAATGAGAATTAGTTTGACTATGTGCTAAAGCAATTAACTTAATCCATAGAAATGAAAAGCATATTAATTAAGTTTATGTGCTCTTTCCTCTCTCGTTCCCACACTACTAAAAAGGAAAAGGAAATAAGCTTTCTTTCCAAAACTACCATATATGAGTTGATTTATAAACCATATCTATCAGAAGAGAAAGCATTTCAAAATCCGTTTAGCGTTTTAAGAAAATAAATGAAGTTCAGCAGGATGTTTAAATATGCTTTGAGATACAAACCAAGTACGGAAGCGATAAATAGATCCACTGTACTAGAAGACTAAACTGCATTGTGTATTTCACCAAAACAGATAAAAACAACAAAACAAAATCACCAGCAACAAAACAAGAATATAGTTTATCAACCTTAAGAAAAATATTCAGTATTTTTTGTGAATATTGAATTATAAATAGCTTTTAGGATTGCTCATATAGTAATAGAATAAGAAGTCTCAAATGCAATTTTCTCAGTGATAGAATAAACTATAACAAAATGGAATTAAATTATATTGAAGTTTTTAAGAAACAAAGTAAGTTCAGTGTTGAAAATACTCTTCTGAACGAACTATAGAACTATTTCAGACTAAAGATGCAGAAAATGCAGCAAAGCACCTGATTCAGTTGCAAACTGAATACTAGAGTACAGCATCACTAAGAATAGGAAACAATGCTTTGATGGCAAACAACTATTCAGACCAAAATAAAAGTGTGATAAAAGATTGCCAGAATGAATAAAAAGGTAAAGATTAAAAATCAAAAGTAGCAAGGTCATAATCACCGAAGAGAGCATTCTAGATCAAACTCCTTAAAACTGTCCATGACATTGACTGAAATATTAGAAGAAAATACACAATACACAATATTTTATTCATGAATAATTTTAGGAAGGTATTTAATACTTTTATGACTTACCAGCTGTGAAGTCATTATTTAAATCTATAAATGCATGAGAGTGCGGTATATACATGCTACTTTGAGTATCTAATGCAGCATGCCATGAGAAGTTTCTGCAATGCAAGAAGAAATAACAATACATTTCAGCAGTACTCATGGATTGTTAAGCATAATATTATACCTTTAAAAATTAAAATAAATCATGTTCTCTTAATGTTAAGTGAAAATTACTACTTAGCTTACGATACACTAAATGCCTACAGTAACTGTTTGAAAGGTTTTGCAAAGGATGATTCATAAGAGGATGGGCTTTGGTTAGATTCTATTAGGTTTCTAAAATAGTTTTATTTGTACAGAAAAGCATCACTATGCACAAAGTGAAGTTTAGATCCTTCACTTCCACTATAAATTCGAAACACTGCTCCCTTCCCACAAGTAGTTTTACTATTAGTATTACTTTTGAAATCTACTTTCAGATCAACTAAGATGAACAAAACCAGACATAATCACATGCTGTTAAAGCAGCTCATGCCCGCTACGTGTAAAGCGACTTGATTTTCAGTCATTTAGTAAAAATCAGAACACGAATTAAGTTATCACATTAGGATAGATAATAGGCTGTCATTTCCCAAGCAGGTGATAAAATATATATTTAATTTAACACAAATAAGAAAACAAACAAATCAAGCAACCCCCCCTAGCCCTCAAAGAAAACCCCAGACAAAACAAAATGGCATACACCGTTGGTTTGTTTTAAAAATAACAACTTCCAGCAAACCTCCCCATTAGCACTGTATTTGAATATAAAAAAAGAAAAAATTTGAAAGGCATAGTGGTTGAATCAAATACATTACTTTCAGGAGCTTTAGCTAATACACTCAGAAAAATCTCTATACGCAATACACATCAGCAGGGCAGTTATAATACTGCTTTCTAGAATCACTTAGTTTATTGCAGTGACATGATTAGCTTAGTCCTCTTTATTGCAATCATATCACATAAAACTGTAGCCAACTCAGACAACTCTTAATGACTGCAAAGTGGCCCTAGCTACTCCTTAACACAAAAGATGCAATACAGAGAACATCACTTGCATGTACTTTTTTTGCAACTCAAAGTTGTCTACCTTTTGCGGCAGTTTTCATTTTAAAAAAATTTTTAATCAGTTTTTCATTTTATGAAAACTAATAAGCCAACCAAATACTTTCCTTACTAAGAAGCTCAACACCTTTACATAGTGTCATAGAATGCTTAAAGATACACATGGGATGCAGACTTGTGTATGCACAGTTCCAGTCTCATGTCTCTTTCATTAGAACAGCAGCAGATGACTGAATAAATTATCGAAATTGACACTAATAAATATTGAGCTTACCCGCCTATAAATATCTGTGGCTTACTTGAATCGCTTGTGACACCAAAGATGTCAGGAATCAAGTCACCATTAAAGCTGAAAATGAAAAACAGTTTCAGTATTTCCTTACTCATTACAGGAGACAAAACTGGTTGCTCTTTTCCTGTATTTGGTTAGCATTTTCCCCCCAAGCAATGATTAATTTTCATCTGTGTAGTCTTATCCAAGTTTTGCCTCTTGCCTGAGCTGCTGATACTAGTATGCTTCTTTGAAGATTTAAAATTCTGCCACTCATTTGATTTTGCAGCTGTATAAGTCACTTTTTGTTACTTAACATGAATAATAATTCTAGTTATTTTGCTTAAAGATTTTTTCAGATTTAAGATGCAAAACGGATCAAAACCTTCTTACTCAAGTCTCTTACCTCCTCCACCCTTCTAAAACAGACATTCTCCAATTTCCAGAAATGTACCTAGTTTTTGCCTACATATATGCTGCATGGCAGAGGCTTAGTGAAGACAGAATTCCATCATCACTGGAAGATGAGGTCTCAGCAGCATAATCCAATAGAATCACAGCTTATTTGACATTGGAAATAGGGCTTAAATATAAACTGAAAACATAATGTACATTGCTTCCAAGAAGTAACAGCTTTACATAAAGTGAGCCTAAATTTGCTCCTTCCCTTGACATACCTGCTCCCGTCCCTCCCTGCAATAATACATGTACACACATATTTTACAGTCATTTTAATGAAAAAATATTTTCACTTTGATAAGCCAGTAAGGTGACTTGTTACCTTCAAAATTCACAAAAAATAAATGGCT
The DNA here is from genome assembly GCF_963932015.1 of Anas acuta. Taxonomy (NCBI): domain Eukaryota; kingdom Metazoa; phylum Chordata; class Aves; order Anseriformes; family Anatidae; genus Anas; species Anas acuta. Next base: position 18,766,783 of record NC_088988.1, on the reverse strand, counting down.
CTTTTTCTGCATAAAACACCAAGTAATGCAATTTTAAAAAATAAAAGCTTATTTACTATTGCAAGGCTGATATAATATATGAGATTTGTAAAGATGGATGATATGTTTCAATGTCTTTTATTAGACCAGTTGACATTAAACAAGCCACCCTCTACTTAAAATAAGAATATTTGAAATTTTAGTGTTCAAATATATGCATCCAGTTGCGGTTAGTCACTGTTATAAAACCTTTTTTCTAAAAAGACAAGCGATACTTACTCCATTACTAGAGGCTCATCATGAAAGGTCTTATTTAGCATAGTTTTATGGTTAAGATCTGAAAACAGAAAATACCCATTTGATTAACTTACCAACATGTTAAAACAGTAACATATTTCACAAGTACAATCCTTCTATTTATGTAATGATAAAAATAAATAAAATCAGCCATCACTGAACACGCACAACTAAATGGTTTCCTGAGATTATGCATAAATTTAAGCTTTTAATTTCAGATAGGAAACGCAAGTAATAGTTGAAATGCTGAAGCTAGTTTCTCCTCTCTCTCCACTAAGAACATCCAACAAATTATTCTAAAGAGATCATAATGAAACGTATTTTTATGTGTGAGTGCTATCCAATACACATACGAAATGTGAAATAGTTGGAACGAAGACACTCAAAATTTAACATTGCACAGAAGATCTGTTTAATGTTTTGCCACAATAAAATATATTCCTAATAATATACACTGTGTGTTTGAAATAAGGATTAAAGGTAGACTACCTAAATTGGAAATGACAATTCTAAGTCCTAATCAAGTTATCACTTCACAGACTTCAGTTTTACTTGCAATCCAAACCCCTTGCCACATCATACCAGTTCCTTCATCTCTCTACTTTGTCTTCACTCCAGTCCCCATATTTTAAAGGATATGACAAATCAAGAGCAGGGTAATACTTCTATTACCCAAGCAGGCACCACATCCTTTCCAGTAGCCTTGCTACATACCATTTCCTGAATTTTTAACCTCTGATTGCTTTCTGAGAACCACTTTTGTCTATTCAGAAGCAAGACAGCATAATTTCATTTAAGTCCTTCATATTCTTACAATATTACAGCTACCTCCTGTTCTCTCAATTCATGATCCAATGCACTTTCCCAGTTTGCTTGTTTCATCTCTGAATAAAGCCAGAAGCAATACAAAAAGGCCATCACTTGCCTCATCTATAACTACTTTATAATACAGTTGTCTGCAATATTGATTATTTTCAATAGGTTTTGTGGACTTGTGAACATAAGATTGTGGACATAAGATAATCATCTTATGTTGCTTTTCTGTTCTTCTTCAAACTCTAAACCTTTCCCAAAATGCTTTCCCAGCAAAGTCAACAGAAAATACTTGAGACTTCAAGAGGTCCTATCACCCATGACTCTATCCTAAGATACAATCAGGACACTGCTAGACACCTAGAACACCAATGCAAGACGGTTGTCTAAGGCTCTTGAAAACTTTCAGTGAGAGAATCTACAACCTCTTTTCCCAAGCCCTGTCTTTAAAGAATTTTCATTTAATAGGAATACCAACCCTGATATTACAGTTAGTAAGTTTGTGTGTGACATTTTGAAAATTTATGCTATGAACTTCATATCCAGGCTCTTAGCACTATCTAAATTCAAACTAGGCCGCCTTGTGGGATAATCTTGGTGAAGCTCACATGCATAATGGGGAAGCCACAAGAAGTAGCTCACTGTCAAGCTGTAATATTGTTTGGTATTGCCTGTTGCATGATAGCTAAGCAAAAGTCTTAGTTTTATTCTCTTATGTTAATTATTGAATATAGATTAACAGCAAAATAATGTATAGGTATGAAGCTGAATAGCTGCTAATCATTGTTTTTACAATTAAAATAATCTCCACACTGTAACATAACTTAAAACTTTCAGAAAATCCTCGGAATTATTAAGAAGTCTAACAGTCTTATTAGCAAGCAGCCTCAGCAACTTACCTAATGTTTGGTTATGGCCCCAGAAAATAAACAATGAAAGTTCATCTCTGCCATGACCTTGCATCCGGGTAGTCAGGAGAACATCCATTTGTGAGTCACCATCATAATCTCCAGGAACTACACTGGTTATGACAACACCTAGAGATCTAGAAGTAAAAACAAACAAAAGAGGCCCCATGTGCATATAATTATACATGTGCATGAAAACTGAATTTGAGTACAAAGAAAATCAAAGGACTTAAGTTTCCCAAGGGGATGGTAAGTCACACCTTAACTACGTAAATAACAAATTCCACAAATTCTGTCATATGAACCACACGCACACACAAAAAGGCAAAACAAAAGTGTATCAGAAATGACTCTGGAAGCTTCCTTGTCAAAGAACTTGAGCTCTAAGGGCAAGTTGAACCACATTGCCAAACAAACCACAGCACAGACAGTTCTAGTCCTGTTCCTGCTGACTGTGAAGATGTCCTTTCAAGAAAAACGACCACTTAGATTGTTTCATCACTCAGTGTCAATACTTACTTCATTGGTAACTTAACACGGGGCTTAAAGTAAGGTTCCTTTTGGTCAGCCAAAAAGATAATCAACTCATTGCCTGCAAAAACAAGTAAGACAATGAATAACCCCTCACGGTTAAGGAACATAGTGTTATTTTTATATATAAAGCACCTAAGTGTTGTGTTACAAATGGTCATTCCTCATAACAGCAAAAACACACACACTTCCTCCTCATTAGAAAGGAAGCAAAAGGAACACTTCTTCAGTATAACAGTAGAAATCTAACTGTATCATTGACATAATCCATTAGCATCAAAGGGATGCTGATATCAAGACTATTCTTGGGGGCTTAGTGTTAAACTTCTCTTTGCTATCGCTGCCACATGGTTTGAAACAGAACTTCCCATACTAGATTAGTAAATGTCACATGTGAAAAAGTAATAGGCATTGGTTCTACACAAACATTTAAATCGTAAAAGCTGACTTAAAGAACTCTTACAGTACTGTCTCTGACATGGCAGGATCTGATGCTGCTCTCCCAAGCCTGCTGACAAGAAAGTCACCGGAGTAACCTGGTTCCACACAGCACTTCCTCATTTAGAGGCAATGATACAAGCCACTGTCATTCAGTTACTACAGTATAATCTAAATAGAAGCCCGTATTTCCTGTTGCACATAGAATTGTTTTGGGGGAAGAAAAAAAATTCTTAAACTATAATTTTTTTCAGTCAAAAAAATCATAATTCATATACACTTCTGCAATTAAAATCATACTTCACAGCTGAAGAAATAAAATTGTATTTTTATTTACTAATCCTTTATTATGTTTTTCTGCATTTTCTAAGAAAGTCACCTGGAGCATCCCTATCCATAGGTTGCCTAAGTGAAAATAATTCTCCAGCTCCAAACTTGAGCTACCAAAGCATACTTCAAGGGCTTTGCTCTGTGGCAAATTTCACAGCTGTGAAATATCAGAACAGAAACTTTTTGGATATGAAAAAGGAAAATAACTGCCATAAACGTATTTGCAAAGGAGAATACACCAACAGATGACTAAATGAAAATAAACCCTTTCCAAATGGATAGAGGCAACTAGTGCGTCCCATCTGGCAAGCTAATGCAGCCAGGGTTGCACTGTACCTTCACAGATGATTAGAAAAGCTGGCACGCTGTAAGCTGAAGAAGCTTGCTGGCTGGTTAAGCTTTTGATAATAAAGACGTAGGTTGACTGCTAAAACTTGCAATTCTGATTTCACACACTAGTTTTTTTACCTGCCTTTTTATCATCTAGGTGGTACAGTAATGATGCTGATGAAGCAGATCAATCCTTACACTTAGCAGGCTCCAAGTTAATTACGCTTCTCTGGATTGAGATTTTATGGTCTCTAAAGATGGATTTATGAAGATTTTGGCTCAGAGCTCATCAGCAATCAAAACAAACAGACTACTGGAAATTATCTGATGAGCAGAAAACTGAAAGCAGTATGGCACTACATCAATCCTCAGTGTACGTATCCTAAAAGCTGTCTGCAGTTGTCATCCTCACATTTCAAAAACAGTACAGAAGAAAGGGGAAAAAAAGTACAGAGCAGGGTGAGGAAAAGGGCACAGTTTCCATACAAACAACAACTCAGTAGCTTAGAAGTTTTGTGGTCAGGATACCTCAAACATTTCGAAAACTCCCCAGTGAGCAGCAAAAGGTGAATTACTGACTGCCCTGATGGACTGACTATTGGAAGAGGCATCACATACGAGTAGAAAGCAGCGGGTTCAACAGGCAAGAAGTATGAGTTTCTCCGCTTGTCAGACTTTTAAGAAGTGCCACAATCCACGTCTGATGTTCAGACAGTGCTGACCTCTGGTTTGCTCCCACTGGTGTCCTCTCCCCAACCTGAGCAGAGCCCCCCAGCAGCTGACAAGCCGACAGCCTGGTGCACGGCTGCTCTCCTTTGAATTTAGCAATGCCCACAGCGGGCTAACATCCAACCCATGCTCCATGCAAGCATGAAGCGCGCTTCCTCCCTACTTCCCAACATACCAGGAAGCAGAAGCAGGTCCGGAGGAGCAAAACCCTCCGCGTAGCCAGGTGATGCCTTTACCTCACCTCAGCCCACAAAGCCAGATGTAAACACCCCTCCTACACAGCGCCCCGCTCCGCTGCCAGCCGCACGCCGGCCTCTCCTCACCGCCCAGGGGCCGAGGCAAGGGCCGAGCGCTGCCCCTCGCTGCCCCTCCCGGCCCCGGCCCCGGCCCCCCGGCGCTCACCGCCGCGCAGCACGAACAGGTCGGTCTGCTTGTCCGAGTTGAAGTCGCCGAACGCCGCCAGGGTGCCGTGGGCCTCGGCGCCGAAGAGCTGCGCCGTGACATTCTGCAGCGCCTCGCCGGGCCGCGCCGGGCCCGCCGCCAGCACGGCCAGCAGCAGCGGCAGGGCCGCGCCCGGCCCCCACACACGGCGGCCGCCCCCCATGGCGCGGCCGCACTGCCCGCCGCACGCAGCGCTTTACGGCGGCACCGGGGCGGGACCGGCGCCGCCGCCGCCTCGCGACAGTTTCGCGACAGCGGCCCGGGCGGCTTTACGGCCGCCGCGGGTAACGGGGCGCCGGGCCGCGGGGAGCGGCGCAGCGCGGCGGGATGGCGGCGGCCGCGGCGGCGGCGGCCCACATGGCCGATGTCAGCTGGAAGATGCTGGAGCTGCGGGCTCGCTCGAAGCGCTCAGGTCTGACCTCTCGGCTCGGCCCCGGGGCCGCCCCGCGGCTCCCCGCTCCCTGCCCTTCCCCTCGCCTCGCCTCACGCCGCGCAGCGGGCGGCCCCGGGGGCTGCGGGGCTGGGTGAGGGGAGCGGGAGCTGCTGGAGCTGCTGCTGCTGCTGCTGCTGCTGCTGTAGCATCGCTCTAGGGCAGGCGGAGCGCTTTAAAGCACGGGAGTGCCAGCTGCTGCCTGGTTTTCCACGGAAAAGCATTTATTGAGAGTTTCAGGTGCTGAAGTCAGTCTGCAGGGCAGCGAGGTTCTGGCCTCAAGTGGAAGGGTGAGGTTTAGGGAGTTGCCTTGAGTTTCCAAAGCTCAAAGACCCCCGTTTTCTGTTCTCTTTTAAATAAAGTACAACAGTACTGGGACTTTACTTGCCACTGTTACAGCGGAAACAGTTTTCCAAGTGGTCCCCGTGGTGTTTCTGTATTTGGCATTCGTGCTTGCACAACTCATGGTTTGATTTGTGCTGCTCTTAGTGACAGGTCAGACTGAAGGAGGTGGCCTTCCTGAGGGCCCTCCAAGAAGGAGCAGTGGTTAACGACTGCTCTGATTGATGAGGCTTTAAGAATTCTACTTATGTATAGTATTAATGTGCATGATACCATTATGAAGACTGTCCACTAAATGAATTCCTGTTTTATGGCTAATTATGATTACACGGTACTGTTATCTGAAATTGATTAGTGAACGTAGCCATAGAGCTCTACCTAATACAGCCTGGATCCCGTGTGTTGGGAGTGTGCGAGTCCCGAGGCACACAGCAGCGTGCTAACTTGGCGCTTCCCAGCCGAGCTGGGCTCTGCCACTGCAGAAGGCATTCAGGTGGTTGTGAATGCTTGACTTTTTTTTTTTTTTTTTATCTGCTGCTGCCTGTTACTTATTTATTAAATATCTAAGAAAGTTTTCTCTGATAGTGACAGATTGTTACTGTAGTTCAATTCCTCTTTTTCCTACTCAGGGATCTTGTCACTTATACGGAATCCAAATAAATTTGTTTATTGGCGAAATAAAGCTTGTTTTAGTTGAAATGCCTTTCTGATTAATGAGTTGGTGTAAAAATTAATTTGTCTATGTGATCTTTTAGGTAACAATCTTATCTAACAACAAAACTCATGTTCTTGTTTCTCAGATTCCCTCCTACATCTTTATAACTAAGTTTGTGTAACTTCAGAGCTCTTACTCTTCCTTTCTGGTGTTGTCAGAAGGAGCCATGGCTGTTAGCCTCATTGAAATTGGCTGGAACTCCCCCATGCTGTTCTGAATTGGATGAGGGCTATGCTGACAGTCCCAGCTGACAAACAGTACCGTTTCTTTTTTCTTAATACCTTGCTTAGAGTAAGAGCTAATAAACATGGAGCCTTTCTATTTAGTAAACATGGAATATAGACTCCTGCATGAAACTCCTGAGTGATTCATGTTTTACAGCCAGCAGCAAGGTATCATTTAAGACCCTATGGTGTAGGAGGTAATGCATATCTTGATGCTTCTGTGTATTAAAATATGTTACGTTGTTGCCAGTAAGAGCAAGTTTTCTTGAGAGCTGTTTCTTTCCCTTCCTTGAACAATAAAATACTGTTTCAATTGTTGCTACTGTGATAATTAACAGTTAGGAACAGGTTACAAATATGTTCAGCAGTTGTCCAGTCTACAACCTCTGAAATTTCAGCTACTTTAAAGAGCCTGGTTGCTTTAAAGATTTGGAACGACTTGTCAGCGATATTTTCTTATTTTATCCTCCAAACTGGCAGATGTTCCACTTCAAATAATAGATATTCAGTACCATCAGCTGTGGATATGACTGCGCAAAGCATCCTAATGTAAATTCCACATTGGATAAAAGCAACACTATGCATAAGCAGAATTCTAGCTGTCAGTGCTTACTATTACTTAACGCTTTTTTTTTTTTTTACATGTTAAACACGTATTTTTTATTTCATCCTGAAATAGATCACACAGATATTATTCAGCACCTTTAGACTTTAGTAGCAATTTTTGTATCGAGCAACCATAACTTACTGTGTAAAGTCCAAAAGATGGTCTTAGTGTAGACTATACCATTTTGCTTAGTTAAGTGTTAGTGAAGTAAAGGCAAACTAAAACTGATTTTTAGAGTAGAAGAGGGAAAACATGAAATATAACAACATGGTACTACCCTGCGTGCTGTGCACTCTGTCATTTTATTAACTCCACTAACATCGCTTTCACTTAATTTAATTCTGGTTGCCTTTAACATTTACTAAACGGTTTTGAAAATTGCTGTAGCTTAGCCTGAGACGTTTGTGATTAGCTGCACCAATTTGAAATGGCCAATTTGGATGATGACAGAACCTCATCTGCGCATGCTTTTTTAAAATTTGGTAAGTGTGCAGTTTTGTGCTTTTGTTTGTGGCTATTGAATCCAACAAAAACAGTAATTGTTTTGTGTTTCACGCAGTGTTTTGTGTTAGCAGCTTTTCTGAATTGCGCAGTATAACTTAAAAATTCAAGTGAAAATTAATGGAAATTGGAATCTACTTAAATTGAAGTCTACTCTTCCTATTTTGTTTGGATGTTCTTTTTTGTGTTTGTGTTCTTGCAAATGTCTGTCAGTGTAACAATCTCATAACTGAATTGTGTTTCTAAGCTAATGGTTATGTGAAAAGTGTACAAATAACGGTGTTTTAGATTTCTTACAAGAAAAACAACAATAACAACATGACTGGTTTAGCGACAAGGAGTAAGATTACCTGCAAGTCAGTCATTGTTCTAAACCTTGACTTTTTGAAGTTAAGTGGAAGCAAAATAAAGCCTCATGAGGCAGCTTCTCCTTAGCTACAACAGGAGCTTGTATATATGAAGTTATCAAGACCATTACATTTTTAGCTTAATAGATTTTGGAAAGAGTTTGACAGCAACAAATGTGTCTGTATGTGTAGTAGCTGATCTGGGAGGAACCTCAACAGGCCTCTTGTTCACTCTGCAGTGAAACATGTTAGCAGCACAAGCGATAGTGAGAGTTATCAGATAAGAGGATTTCAGCTGTCTTTTGCTGCAACTGAGTCACTTGAACTCTGCCTGTGGCATTTCTGTTTTGCCTCTTCCAACACGAAAAGGCTCGTGGACTGTTGACATTGTAATAAATAAATAAAAAATACTTTTTCTTGATTATCATGTTGCTACTTGACATTTCTGGTTTTAGTTATGACACAAAATAAATGTTTTTAGTAGTGTTAAGAGGTATTGTCGTAAGTTCGCAGGCTGAGAAATGACAGTGATGGCCTTGAAAACCCTGATCATTGTTCTGCCTTGCTTGTACCATTTACAAGGCTTGTGTGACACACTTTGGCATTTTGGTTATGTGGAGCTCTTGTGTGCTGGCATGGCAGTTAAGGTTTTCTTTTTCTTTTTGGTCTTCGGTAACTTTTGTGAGTTGTTAGTTACTCTAAATTGAATTTTAGTCAGTTACTATAAATTGTTATATATTTATATATATATAATTGAGTAGTTAGTTACTATAAATTGAAATTGCTGAATTACTGAAATCAGTAATTTCAATTAGTCACAATGGACTAAAAAGGGAAATAGAAAACAGACTTTTTTTTTTGCTTTTCCCATGACATTCTAAAATATCTTGAATTCTGCACAGTCCAGCACATTATTTTTCTTGATAAGTAATAGCTGAAAAGTGTTGTCACCTTACAACTATTTAAATAAAATCATTACAAGATCTTACTCCTTTGTACCTCTGTTGTGACTGTTCCTCAGTCTGGGTAACATTTCGTCCCTTGCATTTACTCCTAGTGTTTGTTCAGGTAGAGAAATGCCTTAAAATTGCTTTCTATTTTCTTTTATTTTTTGCCCCCTTGGGTTTTCTGGTGGTGTTGTCACTGAATCGTGTAGCTGTTCAGTTTGGAAGGAAAGTTTGGAGCTCAGCTAGTCCAGCTTTTTGCTCAAAGAAGGGTCAGCTGCGAGATGGTAGTTTCCTCCAGTACATAGTGATTTCAAAAAACCAAACCCCACCACCACCACAGGTGGTACATGCTAAATTCATAGGATAATAGTGTTCAGATGTTGAAATATATGAGAAATTAATCTTCTTTCTAGTGAAAGATAAACCTGTTTCTTGTTTCTGAGAGCTATTTTTTTATTATCATCTTGCTCAAGTCTATGAGTTTGGACTTTAATGGCACAGAACTGTTAGAGTACACTGTGTTATATCTGTTATATCTAACATTTCTCTTCAGTACTCACTGAGTCTCAGCTCAGGAGAGATTGTGGGAGTCTAGAGGGAAATGAAATGTCACGTTGGCAGGATATGATTTTTCATATGGTATAATTATTCTTAAAATTTCCTGCATGAAGAAATAAAATCCTCTTTCGTCCCAATGACTGTAATGTGAAGATGGCATTCCCCGTACTAATATTGGGCAATGATATACTTGTGATCTGAGATCCAGAACTTGCTGGTGTCTCAAGTGTTGTATTACAGAACTAGTGTTGTGTTTAAGGGCTGCAGTCAGTTTTGATTCTCGTGCTATGCATCAAATTTAGAAAGAAATCTGGTATTTTGAGGCTTTTTTGTCAGCTGTGTGCTGATATTAGTTATGCATGGGTACATTTGCCTTTGGCATATTAAATGTTTGAAATAAAATTCTTGTCATGTTACCTCCATTTGCTTGTGATTAAACTTTAGGGGTTTGCTTGTTTAAGTACTTTGTAGAATTTGAATAATCAATCCATCCTAAAGTAGATAAATCTTTCTCCATAGTCTAGATCCAGAATTCCATTCTGCTGTCGTTCTGATGTTACTGCAATGTGGGGATGCTCAAAGCCTCTCGAGATACGAGTTTGGGAAGAGGGTTTTAAAATATTGGCCATATATTTTCAATCTAAATATCTAGGCAGTTTGTAGTTCTTCCTGAAGAGCAATTATGCTATTCTTGAATGTAACTAGACTAACAACAAAGCGGATGGGCAAGCACTCTAACGTCAGGATGACATAAGGATTTTCAGCCTCTGCAGGTTGTATATGCAGTTATTCACACTGCTTACAGCTTGTCTCGGAGACCTTCCCTTAATTTCCTTCAGGATTGTACTCTGCTTATAAGAGATGAATAAATTGATAATTTTTTCCTGAAATTATTGTACCTTTGAGTTTAATCCGCTCAGTAATGTATTTGTACAGTTCCAGTGTCTTAGCTCAGTCTGAAATATCTTGTCCAAATATTATGGAAGTTCTGCATTAGTAATTGATGCTGCTTTTATTTTGCTGTTTCAGATCTCTTCCTGTTCTCTAATACTTTGAAAGGAAATGGCTGTCCTTTTCAGTAATTCTTCAACCTGAAGAATAATGAAATCATATTAATGTGGATCTTTACGGAGCCACATCTGAAGTGAAAGGGGATTTATTTTCTCATTTTCTGTCTAAAATATGGATATAGCATATTTAGTTAGGAAAAATAGGGATTTAATTAGAGATGGGTCAAGGACTTTGACTTTAAACAGACTAAATTAAATACCTGAATGTAGGAAGTGACGTTGATTTCCTATTTATTAGTTTATTTTGAAGTAGTTATTGACCTGCAGTGGTCCACTTCTGATTTGAGGAAATATGGGCATGCTTCATTCGTTGTGGGAAGAAAATCTAAACTACTGTGTACCCTATTTAAATTTTGTATATGTTTTACATCAGTATACAGCTTAAAAATACTGAATCAGCAAAGTATTTTAGTATTCCTTCCTAGGATGTGTGCATATTTACCTTAAATGAAACTTGTACTGTATGGTCACAGTGAAATTAGATATTTTAAAAAATGATAGTTGAATGTCCTCATTCTCCTTGTTCTGAATGGTAACATGCAAACTGAGAACTCAATTGCATCTCATTCAGCTTCAGTGCTGGGAACTCAATTGCAGGTGTCATTCACTTTCAGTGTTGTAGCGTCTTGGTGTCATTTTGTCAGTTTTAAATCCCATATTAAATAAGTAATTGAAAATAACTTTATGTATTAAGTTTCTGTCTTGCTGAAATAAACTGTTACGTGGATTCTGGAAAAGAGCATAGGCAGGCTTTTTTAGCTATCCTAAAAATACTTACAGCTCCCCTGGTGTTATGGTCTCACTATAAAACCACACAGAAGTAGCAGCCAGCTTCATGGTTTTTTGTCTGCTTGTTGCTTTCAATTAGATCGTGGTACTAATGACCCATAATTTACCACAGGACTTGTCCAGCAGACATCTAGACATGCAAACAAACATAAACTACATAGGTATTTGTGAGCAATATGCAGAAGACTTGAGTTTTGAGTGTTGCTTTAAACAACTCCTCTTGCATATACTTTTTAAAGAATAAAACTTCTTTTTTTTTCATTACTTCTTTTTTTTTTTCATCAACAACCATTCCGACTGTTTCATTTATTCCTGCTGGTAAAGTTTGAAATATCTAAACGAATATAATTGGTAGATAGTAGTGCTTTGACGTTTTCCTGCTGTTTGCTCTGTTCAGTATTCTTTCTGCCCAAAGTTGAAATCTTCATGCTGTGAAATAGGAGCTAAGCATATACTTTCTGTTGATGATAACTTTATTTTGTTTCTCTGTTGGCCACAGAGGGTCACAGATTGTCTGGTAAGTATGTAAATTAGAACAATTTTATTTTAGAAACTTGTACCTTGTGTGTATACGTGTTTGTGTCTGTGAATACTCACCTGGTTTCCACGGTGCAGTGTGGGGTTTAATGGTCTGCAGGAAAGAGATATTCTGAACCCACTTCACGCAGAGTAGTGTCCTATGTATGCGTCACATGGTTAACAAATCTAAGAGTAAGTATCTTTATTTTGCCTTTGAGAACCTCATAAGTAAACATTTCTCATGAATTTGCTACTTTTTATGCAAAGAAGTGACTGGCTGAAGATTTTTTCCTGTGCATATTCTGTCCTACTTTGACCAAGTCACCTTATAAAATGACCATCACTGCAGGTTACTATAGTGTGCTTTTGCAAAACATTAGTAGTCTTAGATTAGTAGTAAAAGATTAGTAGTCTTAACAATAGAGATCATGAATCTTTTAAAGGACAGAAATTCCTAGGCAAAAAGAAGTTGAAAAACCTAATACTGCTCTGAAACAAAAAGTTAATTGGGTTCAGAATGTTGAATGTTAAACAGAAGGTATGAGAGCTGTTATAGATCGAGGTTTCTTTCCTAGTACAGAACAACGTGTGTCTTCTAGCTTTGTTTTTTAGGCAACCAAACAAGTGAGCCCTCTGTGCTTCCCACCTGCCCGTGGTCCTTGCTCCTTACCTCTCCCAGTGAGGACAGGCAAGGTGGCAGTGAAAGCTCCACTGTGTGCTCAAACACTACCAGGGAATTCAACAAAGGACCCACGGGAGTCTGCTCGAGTAGGGGCGGTGGATTTTGGTGGGAGAAAAGGAACTTTCGTTACTGCTATTGCAAAGCAAAAGTAATACTAATGTGAGAGGTGAGGGATGAGACCTGGAGGGGCAGGAAATAGTTCTCAGTTCTCAGTCCTCCCACCTCAGGATTTGATTAATAAGGCCTCTGTCACCACTCTACATGTTCCGTTTGGTTTTGGTTGAGTCCCACTTATGGACAGTCTCTTGTCTAATACTTGGATATGTGCAGGGAGTGCAAAAGAAGCAACCTGAATAGGAGCACTCTGCTGCATCCTGTCAGAAGCGTCTGGCTGTCTGGGCTTCCCTGACAATTCACTCTGAGCTTTTCAGGAGGGCAGCGTGCAGTCAGAAAGGGGAGGCTCCCATTCTTCCTCTGGTCAAATGACACCGTGGGACATCCTGCAGTCCATGGTATTGAATAAAGCCACGAAGATTTATGGAAGGAGAGCAGTATGTTACTCTTAGGTTCTGGAAATGGTTTATCTCAGAAATTTTAAAGAAACCCATCTCTCTGATAGGTAGCTAATTTCAGCTATCAGCCAAACAGAGTGTTCAGGTGCAAACAGGGAAGTAGTCAATATGTGGGACACCGCAGAGGAATAATGTAGAAATGGTAACACTGTATTTCCCTGAAATGTAGGTAATTTGGGGGCTGTGTCTGCTGACCAGTTTGTACTACTGACCTCAGTAGTACATGAGAACACACTAACGTTTTTTCTTGAGTTTGAGATATGCATTCAACCAGGCATTTGCTGTAGCTAAACATCTGTGAGGCGTTGGAGATCCACATGGAGGTCTTGTTTGCATGGACAGGCACTGTAGAAAGAATGCGTACAGAAATGTTACATTTTCTGAGATAGTAAAAATGCTATTTTTTGTTTGAACTGAAATTAGGTAAATTGTGCCTTTGCATAACAAACACAAACAATCATATTGCATTTTAGTAATAGTAGAAATTATGTAACTAATCCTGATCTTGATTTTTTCTTTTCTTTTCTAGGTTCAATTTATGAGCCACTTAAAAGTATTAACCTTCCAAAACCAGAGGGGGGAAGTCTGTGGGATAAATTAGATCATTATTACAGAATTGGTAAGTAAAGAGTTGGTTAAGAGTTGTTCCTACCATGAAAAATTTTCAGTGCAATTTACAGGAGTATTTACAGTTATGGTTATAACAGTCATTAGCTTTAAGTAATATCTGCAATTTCTGATAAGGATTTCTGTTTTCTGAAGAGAAAAAAAATATATCATTACAATTCCTCATAAGATTCCCATGATAATGTAACACATATTTGGATATTTCATACATTGCTTGAAAGATCATGATGACCTGTACAAAGCATTCAAAATTACATCTGCACTTGTCAAACAGTAGAATAGATGGAACAGGAGCAATAGAATAGAGAATAGAGTTGGGCCCCATTATCTTAGATGAGGAGGGAGTAAAGGTGATCTGATAGATTTTGATGCTTTAACAAACCAAATTTGGAATTGGTTTTAACATGGAAGATTGCTCTGTTCTGTGTCTTTTTTATGCAAGCTTACCCCTTACACCTTTTTAAAGTGTTTGCGACCTTTTAAAATTTTGAGCTGTGTCCGTTGGACTTGGATGAGGTAGGAGAAGAAAATATTTCTTATGCACCTTTTAGATAAGTATAGTCACTCCCATGTTAATCCTCATAATACGTGCTGGTTCTGCTAGAGCCCTTCCATCTGAAAACTGGACAGGAAAAAATAGCCCAGACATCTTTTACCTTTAAGAAGTTGTCCATGTAGTTGTTTCTAAATTGTTGAATAAAGTTCAAAGTATACAAAATAGGTAATTAAATATACCCTTTCCAATCACACCATGTTGTTTTGATGTATTATTTTTGAGAACTGTTAAACATGTCCATCCCCATCCTCTTGCAAAGCCCTGAGATTATTAGAGCTTATATATGTATATGAAAGCAGATTTTGTGTTTTTTACTGTTATGAAAACCTTAGCATTGTTGTTTTTTTGTTGTGTTTTTGTTTGATTGATTGTTTTTGTTTTTAACTGGACTGTTCCCAATTTACTTTGAAGAGTGGCTTCTAGAATTATAAACATTATACAGCACTGGAATATATATTTCATTCACTGCTCTGTGATGGTAACTGCTGTTTTGTGTTGCCTATATAATTCTATGTTGAGCAGTAGAAATACTGCTAATATTAAAAACTGATGTAAATAGTTTATGCTATGCATTGCTCTCAATGTCTCACTCCTTGTCATTTTAAAGAATATTGAAATAGTCATCTGGCCAGAGTTAAAACTTAATTTTTATGAACGTAGAGTTCTGCTGAGTTTAACTATTGTTTACATTATTTTGGGGTCAGACGATATACTATAGACACTTTTTTGCAAAAAAGAGAAATTACTGACTTGTGTTGGAATGGTTCCATGTGGAGTGGGCAGTGCTATAGGAATAGTCACAGAATTTTTGTGAATACTGAGTGTTTTGAAGAGTTCTAATCTGAAAGTTGAACCAGTATGAAAAAATTTTCTTTGTGTGTGTCTCTCCTGACCTTTTTGTGTTGTGCATGCTCAGACGTTCACATATTGATTTATACCTATGCAGAAACTGGAAGAAACATGTTGTAAATGTTATTCATTAGCAACAATTAATTTCTTTTTCCATTTTTCCAGTTAAGACAACGTTGCTACTTCATCAAAGCCCAACCACAGGTCTGTTTCCTACAAAGACATATGGGGATAACAGAAAGGCAAAAGTGCATGACAATCTTTACTGTGCTGCATGTTCCTGGGCATTGGCTCTTGCTTACAGGTGCGTAACTTCTAAATTCACATCTCTGCCATTATTTCTGTTATGTAGTACATTGGGAATGTTTTAAAAGATGATATTTTATCCAAAATATTGTGAACACCTAGAGGTGATGCATGTTTCTGAATCTCAGTAAAAAGTACTTAAGTAGCTACTAGGTTAAAAATGTCTGTAATTTTGGTAAGCAAATACAGTTTCATATAATTTCATAGGTACCAGTATTCTGAAACCGAGGAATTCATACACGCTATTAAAAATACAGGTTATTGTGGCAAACTGTACTCATGGAATACTGCTCATTTCAAATGCGGTATTTGAGTTGAGCACAGAACCAGGTTTGTGGTAGGGTAACAGTCAGGATACTCACAGATGACTGAATCCTCAAATGCTGAGAAATATATGTTTGGGAAATAACAGTGACTATCCACAGCAGATACAAAGGACATGAGACTGTTAAACCAAAAGGTTATTTTTTTTTGGTATTTTGTTGTATGTTACATAATAATTTCTTCTTACTTTTCTTGTTGCCTTTGATTTTCTATAATTCCACTTTATGTGCCTGCTAACTTCTTAGTACAAGTATGTTAACTGGATGCTGATCTAGGCTGTCAGTTCACTGAAATCTCTGTTTCATCAGGATAATTGATTAAACTGAGTGTATGCAGTTTAAATTAAAAGCCAGAAATGAAGCACAAGATAAATTCCACATCTATATTGGTTTAGGCTATGGTTGTTAGCTTGCATGAAGTATAAAGGGTTGTGTATTGACAGGATTTCTGAGAGTAGTGGGAAAGGATGTCATAACAAGATATAATTACAAATCCTATCCAACTATGGAAATGATATATTAACTTCTCCACTGTGACGAAACTGTTCTGCTAAGCCCAGGGGTTATTATCAACAGTAACATAGTGGTTTGGTGGCAGAAGGCCCGTCTCCCTTTGTGTTTATGTTAATAACTAATAAATGGGAAGACTGCAGTCTGATCCTGAATTGTATCTGGATATTGAAAAATGCTATTTTCAGGGGTATGAAGAATTTGTCTTAAATTCTCAGACAAATTTAAGATCTATTCTCGCTAAATTAATAGGAAAGTGATGAAGATTTTCATTGCTTATTTCTGAATAATCTTCTTTCTTCAAAAATTTCTTCTGCTTTTCCTGAGAGTGTAAGGTTGTTCCTTTCCATTCTTTTGTCAGCAGCGTTTATTTCTCAAATCATTTTACTAACAACCTTTAAACTGCAACGAGAATCTTACTAAGCCATCAAAACAGTCAGGCTTTCATGGTGCTAGATTGCTTTCCAGTTCATATAATTAAAACTATTCTTCGTGACTTTATTTTTGAAGAAAACAGTTGTTTTCCCTTGAATAATAGTACTAAAACTAACAAAAAACATGTGAAATATCTTCCATATATTGCAGTTTTGTTAAGGTGTGTGTTCTTCTGCTTCAGTGGTAATTCTACTTTTTTTTTTCCTATTTAATTTTTGGTGGGTTAAATGCCTTCTGTCTAACTGCTGTTACAATGTCATTAAAATGTAACTGTTTTAAAATAAGCAAAAAGAATATTTTTCTATGGATTTTAACATTTGAGTGTACAGGGAACGGGGTTAAGCTGAGGCAGGGGAAATTTAGGCTTGACATCAGGAGGGGGTTCTTCACAGAGAGAGTGGTTGCACACTGGAACAGGCTCCCCAGGGAAGTGGTCACTGCACCGAGCCTGTCTGAATTTAAGAAGAGATTGGACTGTACACTTAGTCACATGGTCTGAACTTTTGGGTAGACCTGTGCGGTGTCAAGAGTTGGACTTGATGATCCTTAAGGGTCCTTTCCAACTCAGGATATTCTATGATTCTATGATTCTACAGTTTAAATATTTACTCTCATCTACTGATACATTAAATATTAGGTGCCATTCAGATACGCAAAGGTAATGATGTTAAACAAAACAATTGTTCTGATGATTTCTTATGCCGAGTTCTCATCAAGACCTCATTTGAAAAGTTTCATCGTCATCCTCTGTGAATAAAGGTACCTCCTTGCCTTCATCCTTCCTTACATACTCAGTTAAACCATCAAGAGCTACTGGTTTGGTTTTACTTGCCTTAATATTTTACTTTAATGACTGTACTTGTCATTCTATATTCCTTTTCTAATTTTGGGTGGTTCACTTTCTGTACAAATTCCTTTAGCTTGTTGTTAATGTGTGGTGGGATTGACTTTCTCCCTATGATTTTGTTTACAATCACCAATAATTTGGCTTTGCAGTAACGTGTCAGTGAGTTGAAGCTTTGATTCTGAGGGGGGACCCTAATTCTCCATAAGTATTTTGAAGGTTTTACTTTGGATTGGATTTATTCTAGGTTCCTAGACCAAACGTCCCTCTAACCTATATAATTCATACCTGTTCAAAGTACTAATAATTTGCACATCTTGTTGGGGGACTGTGGGAATTAGAGGTATTAGAGTACATTTGTTGTTCAGTTTCCTCTTAGAGGAATTTGTGTTTCAAAGCTGTTTTGCAAATCTAACCACTGGATGATAAGTGGGGATGATTCCATTCAAAACCTGGATGCTGGTCTAGATTTAAGCATTCATATCACACTGCCTGCATTCTGACTCACTGAAAACTGCATTTGATCTGTGCTCCATCAGTGTCTATAATTTTTCTCTGCTTACAGTTCTTCCTTCTCTGTTCACTAATGTTTCAGTTTTGACTCTCCCAATTTAACTCATTACTGTTTTGAATTCTGTGCTTCATGTTAATGATAGATATGTCACTTCAGCAAAAATAAATGGATTTCTCTTTTTGCAAAAGACTGCAAAATCATAGTGATTCAAAATGTTACAAAGCTATACATAAGTCAAAAGGATGACTTGTTAAACTGTCTGTGAAACTGGAGAATATGGAAGAACAAAGGCATTGTAATATACAAGGTGCTTCATGACTAGCATTGCAATGACTTACTGTTCGTTCATTTCTGAGATTTAGTATTCCTTGTCTCCAACCTTGCTTCCCTAGCCACCCAAGAAAATATGGAGGTGATGATAACTCAAATGTAGTGTTCTTAACGAAGATGATGGTGTGCGAATATGGATTAATTTACTCTGTTTTTAATAGTCACCAACTAGTGGTGAGGTAGTAATTACATTCTTGGACAAAATTTTAGTATATTTTACAGAAGTAGTGCCAGAAATAATATGGGGAACAACTGTCAAAGTAAATCTATCTGTCAGATAAAAAAGTTTTCAGTTTCTTTTTTTGTCTGTATTTGTTGCTTTAGATTCTGTACGTATGATATGAATGTGAAAAAGAGTAATTAAAATTATTTTCTCAGAAATGTTTCAAAATGATGCTTTTTGAAAGAGGTCATACAAAGATCTTTGTAATTACTAGTCTGTGTTTTCTTCTGGAAATGCCATGCATGAGGTCTAATGGATCTCAAAATTTTCAGAAACTAGCAAAAACTACAAGGAAATTAGCATTCAGAATGAGTAATTATTACTTTCATTTCTTTTATACTGAAATGTTTGTATCTTTTAATTCCACTTCCTTGGGTGAAATAAAAGCATCTGAAAATGAAAAAAAACTGAAAAAGTTTGAAAGGAAGACTAAAAGATGATTATTCTGAATTTTCAGCAGCTGAAAAAGCCTCACAGAATAAAGCATGGCATAGCTTTGCCTGAGCTATTCAGTCTTTAATTCCCAGTTTGTAGAATTATAGAAGCTGATATGTGAAACTTGCAGATTGAAGAAAGGGCAAGTGGCAAGACGAGTCCTTTGCGTTATTTCCACTTATGCTTAAAACAAGGTCCTGGACGTGGCTGCCGCACAGTGAATTGCCTTTGATGGGCAAAAGTTGATGATTCAAATTAAGTATATGACTAAAATTCATAATGAGCTAAGATACAGGACTCATGTGGAAGTCTGCATTATCTACCAGATACAAATTACTGTGCTTGACTCATACCAGTACTGATCAATAAAACCTAAACTTCTGAAGAGCACATTAAGAAAACAAACACTGCTGTTGTGAATAAAAGGAGAAAAATGTAGGTTATTAAGTGAAAACTTCAGAGCCTATTTTTCTGCTTCTTACTGCTCTTTGGATTTATGATAATGTTGAGAATAAATCCTACTGCTCAAAAAACCCCCAGCCTCTTCAGTTTGTATTATGATTTATGATTTTATTACTTGTTCCCCCCCCCCCCGGTTGAACTTTGGAGTTGAAATCAAGTACATTTCTTGTATGCAGGATTACCATTTAAATAAGCTAATGGCATGTTAAGAATGGTGGGAAAGGATGTGCTTCCTAATGTTGTTATTGTCTGCTTAACTATAACCAAATTAGTGACAATTATAAAGCGGACTGAGAAAGAGCAGTGAGCAAACTATGCTGCAGTGCATATTTGTATCAGAAATGTGTTAAGTTACAGATTTGTAAGAAAATTTTATTTTCATCCTAAAAAGCTCAGTCAAAAATCAAGAAAGGGGAAAGAACAATGAATGCAGTGATCAGGCTTGTTTACACACAATACATTTCTTGTTAAAGTAACCTGAGATTTGGCATAGTTCTTGATATATGTTCAGTAATGTAGTAGTTGTGAGTATTGTTTGATTTCATGATATAAAAAAAAAGTGCCTTAAAACACATTTCTGAACATTTGTGTAGTTAACTTTCAGATCTTGTACATACAGCTGTAGCTTAACATCATCAGGAAAGTCCTTGATTATGAATGAAATGCTTTGTAGAATTAAAGCAAAATTACCTTCATGTTATGGATCTCTCAAGGAACACAGAACAGTAGCTTGCAATATTATAATAGCTTCAAGGATTTTTTTTTCCTTTTAAAATTTGATATAGGAATGTTTGTGTAAGCTGCAACATAACCTAAAAATAATATTTTTTTTAATGAGGGAATTATGGGCAGAGCTGTAAATACATTGATAAGAGTGTGGGCACTATATGATAATGTTAGTTAAATACTTAATACCCCAAAACATTAATACCCCAAAGCATTAATGTATCCTTTTTTTTTTTTTGTGTTTCCTTAATGCATTTCCAATTTGTTTTATGAATTATCTTTCTTAACCAGGCGTATTGATGATGACAAGGGAAGAACTCATGAACTGGAGCATTCTGCTATAAAGTGTATGAGAGGAATTCTCTACTGCTACATGCGTCAGGCCGATAAGGTAAACCACTGTAGTGCGGACAGAAGCACTCAATTCTAAAGCATTAATTAAACTGTAAAAACTAGCCTCTAAATATAGATAGAATTCAGAAGGGGAATGCAGTATTACTGTGTGGCTCAGCTAAAAACATTGCCCATTTTTGCTAGGTTGCTGCATTGTGTGAAGGTATAAAAGAAAGGAGAATCTTGCAAAGAGAGTAAGCATCATGGCACATTTTAAATGTGTTTGGATTCATTTTGCAGATATTTATCCCTTTTAAGTATTAGACCATTAATAACATGGTGTGTTTTTTTTAACCATCTTTTTATTCCTGGAAATGGAAGGATACAAAATTTCTTCTATTGAAGACTAGAGAGTTTTCTTAGGACTGTGAACTTGGTTATTGCATTTGTTATTTTCCTTACCTAGGTAGCCAATGTGATTATTTTGCTTGGTTTCTTTAGCAGTCTTCTTTGATTTAATGATGTATATTCAGAAGGGCAGCAATCCAAAGTGAATGTAGAAATGGGGTAATTTGTTTATGCTATAATGCAGTTGTATTTTATAACGTATATATTCAGCCTGTAATCCTCTTGTCAGTCAGTGTACGCTCAAGAATATTCAGGGCTTCTCCTTGTCAAAATTTAGATACGGTGCATTAATTTCATGTAGTGGTTAACAGTAATTCTACGAACAGTTAAATACCTATATTTGGTGATTATTTTATTTTAAATTTCATCCAACTGACTTTAAACTGTTATTAAGAATCATTTCCATTTTGCTGTGTAGTTGACATCACTTCTAAGTGCACAAACTGTAATGTAAAATTCGTAGGCATCTGTCAGTAGTAATAATAAGCAAATCAGGCATATTGCCAGTTGTGTTTATGCTGACATGATAGTTTTTCTGTTTTCTTAGTCTGATTCTCTGTAGTCTCAGATCTTTAAATAATCTTGACCTAAATTGATCTTGTTTCATTTGAGCTGTTATTTTTCTCTTTGACATGCAGTGTTTGGTTTCGAGGGTGATCAGTACATTTATGAATAATGAGTGTTAAATTAACACAGGTGTCAAACTGTTGATGTACTGGTTGTCATTTTTCACCTTGATTACTATAAAATCTTCTCTCGTCCTGCAGTGTAGTAATAAGCAGTCTCAGTTACCTAACAGACATCATTTACTGATGGACTTTATTCTGAGAAATTTTATAAGCACTGAATATCCAGAGGGAACATGCTTTTTAATAATATCATGTTGGATATTAGGAGAAATTTCTTTACTGAAGGGGTTGTGTGGCATTGGAATAGGCTGCCCAGGGAAGTGGTTGAGTCACCTTCTCTGGAGGTCTTCAAGAAATGTGTAGATGTAGAACTTTGGTAGTATGGTTTAGTGGTGGACTTGTCAGTACCAGGTTAAAGGTTGGACTGGATGATCTTAGAGGTCTTTTGCAACCTCAATGATTCTGTGATTCTCTGTTTCTAAAATGAATTATATGTACCCAAATAGGGAGGTGTGACAAGAATAGATTATACTCCTTGTGACCATAATTGCAGATGTTATATTCTAATGCCAATAAACATATGAATTGTAACCTAAAGTATACTGAATACATTCACTGACTAGATATGGTAACTATACAAAGTAGCATTCATTTATTCTCTTTCTTGAACTGAAAGCTTATGGGTCAGGATTCTCTGAATATACTTCAGATCTGTGAGTTCAAGGTAGACATGATACACTTCAGCACACTTCCTGCTACAGTTTCAGCATCTGTAGCTCTCTATTACACTTCTTTTCTATGAAAATGAAATAAACTAGAAGGGTTGTATTTTTTTTGTTCTTCACAGATATGTGTACATTAGTGGGTATGATATAGTTTACGGTAAGTTTTAGGAACTGCTGTTTCTAAGTTTCACATAGCTTGATTCTCTTCTCAGAAAAATTTGAAGCACCTGAGTTATATAGTGAATTTGCAGTTGCCAAACACTTGGAAATTATTGAATTTGATTTTATGTTTTGCCTTTAAATCACCTTTAGGTTCAGCAGTTTAAGCAAGACCCCAAACCATCTGAATGTCTTCATTCTGTTTTCAGTGCACATACTGGAGATGAGGTCTTCTCGGCTAAGGAATATGGTCATCTTCAGGTAAAGTATGTGTGTGTGAATGGTTTTTAAATAATTTTACTGTCTTGATTCTTCCATGATGCAACCATCTCAGAAAATGTTTAGAATTCTGTTAGGTGCATTAAACGTCATAAAATTGAATTTTCTTCTGCATCTTTTGATGAAAAGGACAGACTAAATAAAACAAATCAAATAAAATAAATAATCAAATAAAACACAGTGGTATATTTTGGTGAGAAGGTATTAAAATACCTGCAGGATTTGTGGAGGTAGATGATTGTTTCTTTTTAATCCTTATTCTTTTTGAGGCCAAGAGATGGCTGTCACTAAATAATCCTGGCATTAAAATGTTGAAATAGACAGAGAAATGAAAGATGTAGTGTAATTTTACACTGAATTCTATATCTATTTATTATCATTCCTGGCTTAATTTCACATAAGTCTGAGCAAATTTCCTTCACAGTAAAGATTTAATGGATGCTGTCAACGGCTTTGTCTAGAGACTTGTTGTTTAGTATTTTGCATAGCAGTCCCTAATCAGATTCATCATATAACTTCCCTATTGATAGTTTTATTTTCTTTCATTTTTCAGAGCATTGATTTACTCTTTTTTTCCCTTTGTACTTTCAGACCCTTTTATGTGTTCATGAGAGTGTCCTTTTGCATTCCATAACTTTACATATTCTTTTAATTCATAAATTGCTCCTGAAGTTACTCAGAAGTGACAGTAGGTTGATAATTATTTCATGGTACCAACATGACCAAAATAGTTTGTACAGTAATGTGTTGGATTCAGAAAACGTTTGTTCAGAGAAAAATGAACGTGGGAGTTATCCTAAGCTGGTGTTTTGGACTTCTGAGTGAAACTTCCTTAACGTGTATATTTTTTATCTGTGGGAGAAGACAGCAGTTCTGGGACTTGGGGAGCATTGTGTGATTGTTCTAAGTCTCTGCTTTTCTTGGCAAATCATCCTTTTTTTATAAACATGAATGCCCATTCCCTTTTCTCATCAGCAAATCTGTAGAAATAGAGGGTTTTCATCCCTATGGAGAGAACAAAAAAGAGAGTAACTAAGGTAATTGAGTTGGGAAAAAGGGAATATGCTAAGTAGCTGGCCAGCCATTGTTACTGTACTTGATGCTTCTCAGATCGTATTAAAAAATTGAAGTCACTGGTTCTTCAAATCTTTTGGAGTTTATAGAATCTGGACCTTATTCTTCCAATTTATATTCTAGATAGTTTCTCTAAATTTCATATACAGAGGTTATGTTTTTATAGCTCATTAAAGCAAATTATTGTGGTAAACTTTCTTTCTCTATCAAAGTTTTACAAATTCTAATTTTTACTAGAATTCTGTGTAACAAAAACAGTGTAACTAATGATAAAATGACATTATGATGCATGTCCATACAACTGCTGAAGGTAATTACTATTAATAATAAATGCCATATATAGCAACAGAATGAAAGTTTTCATAAATGTAATCATAATCTGAATGTTCTAATTGTAGTTCTGTCAGACGATAATGCTAAAGGTCCAGTTATGCATAAAGTGATCTGCTTTTTAGGTGTGGTATGTACCCTGCAATATGCTGCTTGTTTTCTCTTGGTGAATTGTCATGTATGTATGCTTGAAACAGCTTGTGACTAAAGCGACTGCCTTGAAGTCAAAGCAGTATTATTCCTGAGCAAAAAAAAAAAAAAAAAAAAAAAAGGTTTAAAACAATTAAAAAAATGATACCGTAGCAGAAGTTGTAGAGGAAAGTGTTTATTAGTAACACTCCTTTTGATTGTTTCAACATCAATAGATGTAGGATATTGGTACATTAAAGTAATATTTCTGAAGAACCACAACTAATTCTGCGTTATAATAGTGCCATCTTTATTAGTGAGTACCTTCCCATTTAGCTTGTTTGTTTATTTGACTCCAATAAATTTAAACTTAATTACAGTTTTGTTTTTGTCTTTAATTCAGATAAATGCTGTGTCATTATTTCTCATCTATTTGGTTGAGATGATCTCTTCGGGGCTGCAGATTATCTACAACACAGACGAGGTACAAAGATTTCTCATGTTAAAACACGTGCTTTAAGTTTTTTTTTTCCTTGTTTTTATTACGTTGCCAACTCTAAAGTAATTGTTCTATAAATACAATGTAGATATTTCCCACTTTATTGACAGTCAGTGAAGGTGAATGGAATGGAGGTATAGTGAAATAAATGAAAAGCTAACAGAGATAGGTATGCAATGAGTGAATGTAACATGACATTGAAAAGTTTCATTGTTCCCTGCTATTTCTGAAATGTTCAGGATCAAGATTTAAAAGGTCTGCGAGGACAGATAATTTCTTGTCATGTTGTACTGGCTTTTCACCTTATTTCAAGCTGTCAGTCAAGGTATGCTGGCCAGTGGTATTTCATTGTTATAAATAGGTAGGGTTTATCTTCTGGAAAGCTCAAGGGCTTTCCTCAAATACATATGGACCCTAAGGGTGTTAAGAAGTTTTGCTGTATCTTTAAAGGATAATAAAACAATTTATATAACGGTAAAAGATGTTTGTTAACTATTCTTAAAATAAGATAATAACAGCCACCATGTGCTTGTTGAGGACAAGTCATGTCAGGATAACATGCTGTCCTGTTTTAAAATGAGATTAAGTTTTGAGACAGGAATGAAAGGCACAGATTTTTTTTTTTTTTTTTCTTAATCTGGATTTGTTTAAACTTACACTGGTCTGTTGAATAGTTGCTTCTGTATTGCCTTAAAAAGCTTAAATGTATTTATAGTGCCACCAATAAAATAAAATAAAATAAAAAAGGATGGGGTGGGCTGTGGGAGGATTTTTCCTGTAGTAGTATATTTGCTTTATATTTTTATAACATAAATTTTCATTAATGATTTTTCTTTATGTAATGAGAAACTAAGAGATGAACTTGTCTCCTTTCTAATCATGGCTTAGTTAGATCATATGATAGGTCTGTATTATTTTTTATGATTTGCTTTTATGTCTTTGAGGAAGCAAATGCATATTATTATGTATTTACTTAGCTTGACTTGTAATTTATGTTATCCTCCAGATGTTTGCATTTAATTACAAAATCTGCAGAAAAATTGCATTTGTCTAGAATCTACAATCAGTGGATTTTTCCACTTTTAATGTCAGGATGTAGTGTTCATGGCAATGCTGCTCTAGTAATCTATGATCTATGGAGATGTAACAAAAAGAGACCAGAAGAAGAAAATCCAGGGCTTTTAATTCATGAATGCATAAAACTATAGCTATCAAAGTCCTCAGAAAATACCGCCTCCAGCATTAAAGAAAAATATATTAAAAACTCTTGTATGATGTTACCCGTAGAAATTGCAAGCGTGATACAGTACCAGTTCAGCCTTAGGCTGCCTGATTCTGAATATTTCTTAGATTCTTTTAAATTTTGTTTTGTTTTTGTTTAATGTTTTAAAAGGAAATCTCTTCCTTTTATGCTTCTTTTTTTTTCAAACTTGAAACAAGGTTTTAGACCACTTGCAGATGCCTTCACTTCATAATATAAAAAATCACTTTCAAGTTTGTTCCCTCCCCCTCCCTTTTTTTAACTACGTATGTAATGTTTCTTGGGCACTGGTAACATACAAGAAAAATGGAAATTATGTTTACTGTCACTTTGTCACTTAAGTAATTGTTTAATAAAAATAGCATGGATTTTACACATCTGTCTTCAGCATGCCTGTTTCTTTGAAAGTCAGAGTTCCATGGTAAATCCAAAGACCCAATTTTATGAAAGGAACATTGCTGAGTAGATTTTTAAAGCGATCTTAAAATTTGCAGAGAAAAGTTCAGGAAAGTTTCTGACAATTAAGTTTCTGTAAACATTCTGTCCTACGGGCTCTTTCAGAGAATGTATGATTGTAAATGCAGCACAGACTGCCAGTCAGACAAACAAATAGGCAAGTGGGGTGTTTTTGAAATACTTCATTAGAAAAGTGATGCTGTCTTTAAATTGAACCCACAGCGTCTAATGTTCCATCCTTCAACTCTCTGGTTATGTGTGTAATTAATGTAGAGTAGGAAATCTAGTAGCAGTTCTAGTGCATGAAAATCTTCCTACAGATGAAAATTATAAGTTATCTTCTAGATTTACAAGTGCTTTATTGGGCATTGAAAGCATTTTTATCTTTAGTTATCCAGAAAAATACGAAACAATATTTTGCTGGTGTCTTCCATGAATGTACTGGATGACTTTCCACTTCTCAGAGAAGTAGCAGCTTTATGGAAGCTGTACGTTGCTGATTGATAAAATACATGCATAAACAGATGTTGGCAAGGGTAGCAGGCAGTGATCAGGATAATGATGGACAGCAGTAAGTGATTGCTGAAAGTGTTAGTAATGAAGGTTTGTATACTAGAAGCAATCAAATACTATCAAACAAACATTGAACTGCTAAAATCTTTGATAATGAAGGAACTGTAACACTACATGATCATTGGCAGAATTTGGGCTCATCAGTAGATAGGACAAGATTAAGATTTTTTTTTCTTTCGCTTGAGCTAAGTAATTGTGACTTTCAGATCTATGATGCTGCTCAGCAGGCAAATAGAAGATGCTACCTGTCACTCTAGATGTAATGGTCCAGCTAAGAGAGTACTGATCCCCAAGGTTCACCCCAAAATTTCTTTACCTTACATGTGATAATTTTTAGTGGTTCTAGAGTTCACTGCTGTTGGCTGGCATACTTTAGCAGTCTGCAGAGCTATTTAAAGAAAAAATAGAAGTCATTATATCTAGCTGAGGTTATTTTCTAGAAACTAGTACATTTGGTTTAACTGGTTGGGTTACCTCATTCTTCAGTACAATACTTCAGGTTGGTCCTGAGGACACAATGTGCGTCAACTGAACAAACCATAGAGCGCTCTGCCCTTATCTTAATTGCTTAATTCTAGCATTTTCAGTAATAATGAAGGTTAGCAGTGGCATGGGAGAGTGCTGCAGTGGTCACTGTACATCCCGGTCAGTTGTTTCTAAATAGTACTTTCACGGATTTGGAGTTAGTGGTGTACTTCAGCACTTCTTATAAAAACGTTTTATTTTGGTGCTCATTCATTGCTTACTTTGGTGTTTAAAATAATACTTAAGATTTCATGGATTGCCATGGTGCCTTTTTGTAGATTAAATAGTGCATATGCTTGTACTTTGAAATGTGTGCTCAAATGGCTTCATGTATTTTTTGGTGTGTGTTCCTGCTGTGAATTCCATGATGTATTTAGTCGCTTTCCTTTCCTGGAGAGTGGGTTCTGAGCCAGTGCTAGCGCAGTGGAAGGTGCTGACAGATGGTTGATGTTTGGCAGGCTGTCTGCATGAATATGTTTGTACACAAAACTCTTGGCTTACGAGGAAATCTTTGTATACTAGGTTGTTGTTGTCAGGCATGGCAACTATCGATGAGTTATCCTCTAGCTGCATCTGTTTGTAGTTGAAAAATTAATTTAATCACATCTTTGCATCCATAGCAAAGAGGACAGCATATGATTGTGCAAATGGTTGAACTTGATTGAAGCACCTATGTATAAAAAAGAATAACAAGTATTATTTGCTTTCATCTATGCTTCATTCATGTTCTTTATTACCCCTTGCTCTCCACATGTTTGACTTATGGATAAATAAGCTGAACACATAGTCCATAATTTCTGTAAGTGTTTTAGCACTGACTTGGTTATAGCATTTATATATCCATGGTATGAACGATTGTTCTGTGAAAGTTTCCTTTGGCAACATATTCCCTCCTCCCCCCTCCTCCCTTTTGTTATCTGCATCTTTTTATATAAATCTGCTATTTGGGGACTGCTAGTTATTCTTGCAAAATATCTGTAATTGACCATTTTTTTTCTAATGTTATGAACACTGTCACTGGTAGAAATGCATCACCTAGCTATGTACTTCTATGTGGTGCTTTTAGCCTCTTCGCTCTGCTAATGCATCTAAATTTCAGTTAATGACAGAAATAGGAGAAGACACACAATGAATCCCTGGGTATTCTAGCTCCATTCAGACATAGATCATCTGAATACAACCAAATGCTAAATTGTAGGAAAGAACAGTACTAGGCATATCTTAAGTGTGGGACAGTGTTTCCTTGAAAGTAGTAGCTATTTGAAATTTTAGCAGATACATGGTGTATAGAGAGGCAAGTAAGTATATAATTTCATACGTCACTGGTGGACTAGTATTAGCATAAAGGGTGTATGTGAAATAATAACTCTTTGAGATTTCAAGAAAAATGGAGAGGAAAAAGACAAAACAGATGCAAGTTACTTAAAAATGCAAGCATGCACCCTTCAGTACTGGATTTATTTATTTTTTCCCTAGTAGGTTATTTAAATGAAAAAAGAAAAGTTAATTTGACTGTAGTAACAATTATGAAGCTCCTTGCTTATGATATGATTGATTTCTTAACACATAACTGAGCATAATGTTGTTTCTAGCTGAACATAATAGATAACATATAATGGAACTTAATGTGATCAAATGGGTTTCCCAGAGTAGTTGTGAAGTTTGCATCCTTGGAGATGTTCAAAACCCAGTTGTTCCAGCTGACTCCCCTTTGGGGAGGGGGTTGGACTAGGCGGTTTCCAGATGACCCTTCCAGTCTTAACTAGTCTGTTATTCTGGGGTCATGAATCAAATGTTAATTATCCTCAGTTCTGTCCTGTTTTTGGAATGTGTGGTTATCTGGTGAATATGATGATGCAAGGTGACAGAAATTCAAGTGTTACTTGACAGAAAGTATGGGACTCTTCTGAAATCTTTTATCTTAATAAATAAATAAATAAGTAAAATCCTACGTGCAAAAATTTCCTGTACTTCCACACAATTGAGTGCATTTCTGTATGATGATATAACTCAACTTCAGCATTGCAGTAGGCTGCTGGGAAAGACAGGCTGTTTTGCCTTTAATTACTTTCCTTAAAAATAGTTTATTTCTTTATCTCAACTGTGTACTGAAAAGAGATTTTTCTTTTTTATTTCTTTTTCCATAGCTGATGAAAAGTAAAGAAAAAGATACAATTCTTTTTCCAGAGTTGAGATCTATGTACCTAAATGCACACAATTAAAGGACAAAAAGCCCATGCAGCAATGTTTTACAGAAGAAAAATGTCCGCACTGGCAAAATTCAATCAAGCTGCAGTAAAGAGAGTAAATTCTACTGCCTTTCCTGAAGGGAGGAAGGGGTTCTAAGAAACGGAGGATTTAGTGGAGAGGTTGTGATTGTAATTTCAACTATGTATATAAGGAAAAAGTGTCTGCTTAAATAAACCCCCATCTATAGTTGAGTATAGCCCTGAGTATTTAGTTGAAACATTTTGATCCAAAAAGATATTTTGATTATAAGTTGGTTCAAGTCTTATTTTTGTTTATAAAGGAGTGTGTTTGAATGTGAAAAAATATATTATCTAGAACTAATTTAGTAGAACTTACAGCATATAATATGAATTAAGGAAGAGCACCAAGATTTCTGTGCCCTAATTTTGTAGGATTTAATTTATCTTGCTCTCTAAAGTTATTTTTAGGACAAGTCTAATTTAGAAGAGCAAAATGCCAACTTTTTGAAGCTCTTCAAATATGTGTCTTCAATATGAAATAATGCCTATCTCTGGCTTTATAGAAACTTTCATTTAAATCACATTGCCACCAAATATGAGACAGTTTTTTATATTTTGTTAATAAAAAACATTTTTTACGGAGAGTATCTGAACTTGGGAACATTATAGTTTCGAAAGAATGTTGGATATAAGTCACAATTAAGATAACTGGGGAAAAACAACTTTGTCTTTTTGAAAAAATGAACAAAAGAATATATGCTTTCATTTTCCTCCTGTCGCTCCCCCCCCCACCCCCCCTTCTTGTCTTACAGGTTTCCTTCATTCAAAATCTTGTATTCTGTGTGGAAAGAGCCTACCGTGTACCTGATTTTGGTGTTTGGGAAAGAGGAAGTAAATACAACAATGGCAGTCCAGAGCTACATTCAAGGTAGGTGAGAGAACGTAATGCTTTCAGTCAAAACAAATAAATGTGATATAAGAAATTAATGTAGTGAGTTAAATATATTTTTATATATTTATATATAAATATTTATATTTATATATTTATATATTTTTTATATAAAATAAAATAAATGAAAGCAAAAACAAACCAAAAAGAACCACAACAACAATTATTTGAACTTTTTCTGAAAATTTATATGGTGTGAAGGTAGAGGCTCAAGAGAAGCGACTAAGGTTTTCTAGAGACTAACAGATGTATTTTGGGGAAATGTGAAGTATAATTTTATCATCATGTGCATGCTGAAATAACCACATAGATGCTTAGCTGAGTGTTCAAATTACAATAATTATGTGCAGCTGCATGTATATTATTCTGAAAATTGAATACAGAACAGCTCAGACACTTGAGCCATGTGCAGTAGATCAGATTAACATGAATGATTAGGAATATCCTGATTTAAGTAGGTATTGAGTCCTGAGTCTAGATTTTCTTATCTCCACCATGCTGGGAAGAACACACTGGACACTGGAGTATAGCATAATGCACAAGCTCTTTTCCAGGTTCTTCAGACTCTATGAATAACTGCATCCTTACTCCTGTCCTATAAGACATTAGGAATGTTCTTAATGTTTTAATATTAGTGTGGTCCAGTTGACTTCAGTGGAATTGCCCATATACTGTGCATTTGAAGTATCAAATTTGTAATCTGGCTTCATGTTTTTTCTAACATTAATACTGTTTTCCTGACTTTTTGACTTCTGAAGTTTTGTCAATTATAAAAGTGGCTGTAGCTTGAATATCCTAGATTTTTAAAACATCATTGATCATCAATTATTGTGGGCTTAAAAATAATGCATATGTATTTCTTCCATTCTTTGAAGATGTTGCTAAATGAATCCGTGTTCTCTTTTTCAGAATGAATTAATTTTTATTAGTTCACATACAGGCGTATGTTTTAAGCTAATATTTAAGCTATAAGATAATGACATGTCATTGCAGCAAAACAATTGATTTCGGTATATTTTTCAATGCTTTTATAAAGCTTAGTACCAGTATGAGAACCAAAAACTCCAAGAGATTATTATATAATCAGCTTTATTCATGTATTGTTTTTTTCCCCTACTATATCTGTTAAATTGTCAAATGCCTGACTACAGAAGTGTTCATCTGGACAATCTCGTACCTCCTTTCACATCCATGCTACACAAATTAGCAGAAGGAACTCTGAAAGTTCTACATCTCCACTGTTTGCAATGCTCTGGTTATTCGCTATGTGAACTTCCTTGAGGGGAAAACGAGGAAAATCTTTTAACCAGATGGAAATGGGCATGTTGTTTTGTCTTAATCTAGACTGACATTTATAGGTCAGTTTTTCTAAGGTTGAAGGTTTAGGAGATGGATAGGCCAATCTAACAGATCACTGAGCTGGCACAAAAGGAAGTACAGAGCTTTGTCCTAATTTAAGAAGTAGACTTAGGTCATCAGAAACAGGTATTGCCCCTATTTATCTTTCTTTGTGTGCATGTTCATACTCTACCTTGCTGTAGGAAGCCAACAGACAATTTCCTTTAATTTAGCCAAGTCCTCAAAAATCAGAAAAAAATGGAAGAATAATGTGTATAAGAAGATGTAGTTAGGTACTGTGGAGGAAAGCCCTGGGTATGCTGAAATATACTTTATACTTTGTTATGCTACTACTGTGGTGTATCTGCAGAAGAGAGCTCTGAAAACATAATTCAAGAAGTGATTATAACTAATCAAGGCTAGTCATGCATGATGTATGTGTTTCTCCAGTGATAATGGACTGAAAATGAGTCACTTAAGTTTCAGTATTATGAATGCTAGACTCCTGGCACTCAAAACTCACACTGTAAGTCTACGTACAGTCTGTGTTTGCTTTCAGAATTAGAAATTAGTTCTCCTCTTTAATTGAAAGAGGTTTTCTTTTTGAAGAAGATATATAACATGAAGTCTGTGAGTAAGAACGGCAAATTATGGCCTACATTAGAAAATGTATATGTTTCATGTATTTAGGTAGCCTTGGTATTCTGCCTTTGTACAGTTCAAAAGACTTCTAATAAATGATAAATAGCAAAACACACTGTAGACCCAGGTCTTCACTGATATATATAAATTGATGTCTTTTACTGGTTCAAAGGCAAGATTTACAACAGCTTTAGTGTGGTCCCCTTCCCATATGGCTGGACTTCTGAAAAATTAATTTGTCCTGTAACCATTTGATCAAGTGGCTCTCCAGGCATCTGCTGAGTACTTCTGCAAAATGTCTTTGACATCTCCCATATGTATTGTGGGAATAATGAAGTTGTTGAAGTGCAGTATCTTCATGTTCCAATTCCAAAAGGCTACAGAGCTGTGATCTTGCACATCTCTGTAGTGTAGTATTTGCAAGAGTGTTGAAGTCTTCAGGGGCTTCGAGTAAGTAAAGGTAGAAAATAGTAACTATTCCTATTGTAGAATAATGACAGTGTGTCAAATAGTAGCTTAATGTAGCATTTCCATAGCAGGTTGTTGCATTGTGAGATTTCTCAGTTTTTTGAAGACATGCTTGATATTACAGCTGTTCTCAGACTTTTTGTAATGGACCTTCATCCTGTGACTTATCAATGAAACATTTAGCAATCTTAGCAGGACTTTTGTGCATGGGGAACTGAATGCTTGATGTGGCATTTTAATTTGAACAAGTGTTATATGATGTAGGAAAAGAAAGCAACATTTTAATGTTGATATACATATTTTCATTTCATATTTGCAAGTAGTATTTATTAGCGTACTGCAGTCTTCAGGGGCTTTGAGTAAGCAGAGGTAGAAAATGGGAAGTATTCTTATTGTAGAATAATGACAGTGTGTGAAATAGAACTGGTTTTTAGAAAGGAATCCGTATTTTCCTTCAACTTTTACAGGAGAATAGTGTGTTTTATAGATATAACAAGTTGTTTTACTGTATTTGAGTATCAGCGGTTGTTGCTGTTGAACAGCTAAACATTTAGCATTTGATAT
The DNA here is from genome assembly GCF_963932015.1 of Anas acuta. Classification (NCBI taxonomy): domain Eukaryota; kingdom Metazoa; phylum Chordata; class Aves; order Anseriformes; family Anatidae; genus Anas; species Anas acuta. The sequence continues at coordinate 18,732,993 of NC_088988.1, read as the reverse complement.
TTTCCATGAAGAAATGCTACAAATCATTAATGTACAGCAAGGTAAAAAGTTTGCTCAATCCTCAAATGCTTCTTAGAGTATGGAAGAATTAAGGTTAAAGCACAGGCTGTATTTGCAGCTTTCTGCCAATTTGGTTGCTACAAATTTTTAGGTCAGGGTTGTGCAGCTGTTTGTCAACACTATAACAACTCCTCACACACAAAAGTTTGGGATTATTAATGATTATTTTCTGAATATTTTTTCGGTCTCCTTAGTGTTGCTTCATTAATTACTTTTATATACTTTATATACTTTTATATACTTTTTATTAATTACTTTTATAAACAAAGTACCTAGAGCTGTCCTATTCAGAAAGTAAATGTTCTGAATGGTTGTAAGTTTTTCTGTTTTCCCCACAAATGGGTTGTAGCCCTTGTACTCTAAAGGATGCTGTAATTTTTCAGTCATGACTATCTCTGTGCGAACGTTGTTATCTGGACATGCTGATCCTCTGATAAACTATTTTATTTAATTTGTCATTTAGCCGTACTATGTAATTTTTATCCCAAATGAAAGATGGCAAAGGAAGGGAAAGTGTGGTTGTCTCAGTGGACAATCAATTTTAGAGAAAAATAGGTATAAACTTTTAACTCCTTTCTTACGCCTTTTTTTCCTTCTTCTTCCAAGGAATTACTGTGCTGATAAAGAAACTGTTACATTCTTTGTTATATTCTGTTTTCCTCTTACTCTACCCAGTTCTGAAATTTTAGGCTTTTCAAACATCATTATACATGTATAGCAGTGTAACTGCTCATAAGAGTTGTTTTTCTTCTTTTCTTTCTTGTGTGTAGTTCAGTTTTGTTTTCCCCCAAATTTATGTAGTGTCCAGATTTTGAAAAGTTAAGGTTTTAACATTAAAATATAACGCTTGAGACATGAGTTGAAAAATTGTGCTGAAGTAAATCTTCTGTTAGTACACTATTAAGTCCTTGAAATACATAATGCCAGATGTCTAGCAGCAAGGTGAGAGCAGAAGTGCTTTTTCCAGATGGTCTCTGACATTTGAAGACAAACAAAAATGCTGAAAAGTACTTTTAAACAAAAGAAAACCAACCCAAGCCTTGCTGTATCATCAGTTTATTAAACAGATGTTAAGCACAAAACTAAAATCAAGAAGAGATCATAACTTTGAAAACTGTCAAAGATATTAAGTATTAGTCTGGGCTTGTATTACAGTCTGTCTGTTTCTGTGTTTATTTATTTATTTTTCTCCTCAGCTCTGTGGGGTTGGCAAAAGCGGCTTTAGAAGCAATTAATGGATTCAATCTCTTTGGAAATCAGGTAATAAAAACGTTTTTCTCTTCTCTCTTTTTTTTTTTTTTTTAGCAGTAATAATTTACATTGAGGATCAGAGAAGATTTTAAAAAATATACCACATTTTGTTTGGTTCAAGCTTTAAAAAAAAATGGCAAACTGATTGCTACTGTTTCAAGTACAGAAATTGTCTGATAAAATAATTACTGTTCTTACTATCAAGAATTACTTTCCTTCTTAAGTTAAAAGACATCTAAAGTGATGACACCTTCTTCTGAAAAAGGACCATCTTGCCAAATGTTTTTTTCTTTTAGAATTGTATTTGTTGATTGTAATGTAGTATACCTTTACCTAGAAGCATGACCTTACTTCTGCATTATTTTTTGAAGTGCCTTTTGATCAAGAGCTTTAAACAAACTACTTCAGCATAATCTCACTGTTTCCAAGGTTTTAAATTTCAGTATGTCACATTGTGTTAAAATCTTTTCCCATTTTTTCATGCGGCTTGTATCAGTCAAGAAAGCAAGCCATTTCTTCAGTTTTTATCTCTGACTTGTTTTCCCCTTCTACATGCATTTTTTTTCAGGTATCATACCTACAGTATATAGTTGAAATTAAGGAATCATCTTCCAAATGAGTAGCTTAGAAAATGTGCAAATGGAAGAGATGCATCATTGTTGTGCTACAGGTGTTTTTAATTAATTGAAAAGAAAGATAAGAGTGCAGCTGAAAAGAAAGTTAGATATCAATAAGGGCATGTAGAAACGGCTATAAACTTTCTGGTGAGGTGGTGTTTTGGTGTTTTGTTTTTTTTTTTTTCAGTAAATTTTGTGGAAGGAAGGATAGGCCAGAAAGTGGTGAGCTGAGTCTGTTAAGCCTTCCAAATTGCACTGTTTTCTTGGAAGTTTACATCCTTTTCAACTTGTAGTTCGTGTATCTTACTTGCATGCCCAAGTGGCTGCATTTCATAAGGAAGTTCATAAGAAGTTGATGAAACATGCTTTATCACTTCTTAGGTTTGAGTGACGTTCAAAATTTGGTCTAAAAGGCAATACGAGTTTACACGAATTGCCTATTTTTATACTTTTTTTTTTCTTTTTTCCTGTAATCAGGCAGTTGTTCTCTAGCAGTCTATGATCCTTGGGTTTTTAATTATTTTATATCATGACTTTGATTTTAAGTACTGTTTCTATATTTTCTGAACAAAATTTCCATGTATTCCTGCTGTTTTCAAGATAGGTTTGTTTGGTTTTTACTTCTTTTGCAATACGTGTGGTCTGCTTTTGTCTTGTAAGTCAGATGGATCTGACCTTTAGATTGTGATTCTTGTCTGCTTCAAATATTCAGCTTTAAGGAACTTGGATAAATGAGTTGGTTTGCCAAAAATAAAATAATGCAAAGGAGAGAAGAAACAAATGGTAAATGGTGAACAAGTTGAATTCTCAGGTGCTCTCTGGGTCAGATAGAGTATAAGCTAGGTCTATTGTAAATGTGATGGGGAGATGGAAAGTCCAGATTACTTTCCAAGTTCATTTCTGTACTACTTGATTTATTAAAAAAAAAAATAAAATAAAAATAAAAAATTATTTGTCTCCATTTTTCTACTGGCAAAATGTAAGGTATGTATTGGAACAATCATATTAGAATTAATTTATATTAATTAACACACAATTATTAGCCCTTTTGTGACATGCTCAAATGTCCTTAATTGAAAAATAATCTGTAAAGCTTAAATATTGTTTACTTTGAAATTTTGCAGTCACGCAAAGCATATAAACACATAGCTGTATTCTATTTGTGGGTGAGCTACATAGTACAGAAATACGGATTGTGTACAGATGTTACTTGTATATAATATTTTATTTCAGCATAAATTTATCTAGAAACTACATAGAATGAATTTAAAAAGCCTAATCTATTCTAGATTAACAGTTGCATTTGTATATTAACACTTGCTGTTAAACAAAATGTAGAAGTGACTTCTATGTACAGTCTGGTACTGCTGAAAACAGTAGGAAGCTTGTCCTTGACTATTGTAGTATTAGTATGCTTTGAAAATTCATAATAAAAATTTATCTTACACAACCCTTCATGAGCATACACCTTAGTGATAAGAATCTACTGTTTTTTTTTGAGGGGAGGTACAAGATTGTTGCAGAAAATGTGCTTGGATCTATAATTTTTTAATGTCAGTTTCTTGTTGTAATCTAGGACATACTGTAGTGTTCTGTATAACCTTGCCTCTGAGATGGTTTTTGTCTCATGCTGCTTGGCTTTAGCACTCTGAGAAGGCTCATGCCAATATACCTCAATTGTAAAGGACACTGCTACATTCCCCGAATATTGCATTTGTGGAGAAGAAAAATCTGTTAAGGTGTAGCACTGTTTTATACTAGCGTGAAGGCTTTCCAGATGCCATTCCACAGTTTTTCCACTCCCCTTGGACAAGCCCATCATTTTATTGCTGTGAGCTTTTTAAACCATGGATCGCATTCACCAACTAGTACTTCCCTGTTTACTACTCTCAATCATAATCATTTTATTTGTGACTGTACGTAACTACTAGTGAGGGTTTCTGCACTTCAGCTAACGTTATTACTCAGCATTCTGCATCTCTTAGAACAATTGGAAAGCTCAGGGACAGGGAGCTAGTTCAAGAAGCTCTTGAACTCTTGAAGCTCTTTCAAGCAACAAAAAGTTGCTTGAACATCTGAAAAAAAATCATTAAGATCTTTCTCATAGTGGACAAAAAGTACTTTCTTACAATGTAGTCACAGAAATAAAAATAAATATAAAAATTATTTTAAAAATATAAAAATATAATTTTTATTTATTATAATTTTAATTTATTCATGTAGTCACAGAAATAAAAATAAATAAATAAGTAAAATACAGTCCTGTTTTGACCGGAACTTTTTAGAACTATTGCAATGCATGGGTTGAAAAATGAAAGTTTTAAATTTAATTTTAAATTTTAAATAAACTTTGTTTTAAATATTCTATTGATAAAAAACTGTAGCACTTATTATTTTTAGACCTTTTTATTTTCTCTTAAGTAATAGTGCAGGATGTATCCCTGAATATGAGGGTTTCTGACTCTTAAAGACTTAATTTTTCTGGATATTTCTTTATTGTTCCTTTTTTTTTTTCCTTGGACAACAGAGTTTTTCACTGTAGGTTATACTTCAGGGATATAATAATGGCTGTTTGCTTCTGAGTGGAGAAGTATGAAAATGGCCTCACACACACAGACTGTTACAAAAAGACATAGCCATAGCCATAGGTGTAGTTTTGGTTTAATTCACTTCCTGAAACTGCTGCCATGTGTTAAGAAATAGGAGCTAGGAGCTTAGTTAGGAACTAAGGATCTTAGGTAGTGATCAGACATTATACGTACATTGTCAATATTTCAGAAGAAATATTTATCTACAATCTTTACCTTCCCAATAATCTCAAGCAGCAGTAAATGTGGCTGCTATATTTTTTTTCAAATGATATTTTACTAAATTCTGAAGTGGATGAATAAATTGCTGAAGCAAAGCGAGTTTAAATGCTCTGAGAATTTATTTCCAAGATACTTTGCATAAGCAGAAACCATTTTGACCTTCAGTCTGCAGCAGAGCCTGCCTTTGTGCTTAGCTCCAGCTGTGTTCCAATAGCTCTGAGAAATCCTGCTGAGCCCCTCAGGAGGAACTGCACCTGCAACTACACTTAGTGCAACCTGCACAAATCACTGGCGACAGACTGCTCAACGTTTCCATGCAGATTTTTCCACTCACACTGTGCATACAGGGAGAAAGTAGTAAATATTTGTGTATATATCCATATTACTGTATCTCTGCTCTCACATGCTTGTATGCTGTATGTCTTGGAGTATCTCGTGATGGGGAAGTTGCCCTGTGCATTCAAGCAAATATCCCAAGAGGACATAAAGTTTACTTACTGGTTGTAGGTAATCACATTGAACTATTGCTTTCTCCTCCTCTCCAAGAAATACAGAAACTTTAAAAAAATAAATCCTATGAGAAATCGTGCTTTTTTTTTTTTTTTTTTTTTTTTTTTTAATGTAACAATGCACGGCTATATTTATGTTCAATTAATTGTATTGCAATCTTTGTTAGGTGCCAGGTAGAATAAAGAACAATTATGAACTGAGAAACAATTGGCTTTTCATGTACTCTGAATTTTATGTGCTTTAATATAAAGGAAGAGTTCATACATGGCTTTTAATGCTATTTGTTTATATCTTCATTATACTAGAATTATTTCTTAAAAAGCAGGAGTTATAAGCATAGGAATGCAGTCAAGGTGTAACCCTAACCGCTTTGTCAGCAAAAGGAGATTTATTTACACATCGAGAAGAGAATTTCTAATGTAACAAATAAATTGTCTCTTTACTTAATTTCTCATTATTTTACTTTAACATCCTATGCTAAACTTCTTAAATTTATTCCCAATCTATTGTGTATGTTTGAAACAACAGCTATAAATCTACATGAAGGAGTTAATATGTATGGCTTTGGCATAGGAATTCAGATACGATCCTTACTTATGCAGTACTTAAATCCTTAATTGTAATTAATAGTAAAGATTCTGACATCACGTGAATATCCAATTAAGAGATTATAACTTGAATAAATAATTCATAACCTCTAGTAGACAAAAACACATTGTTTTGTTTAAAATTTCAAGTTCTTCTATGTTTTTCAAAAATTTTTGGCTTTATTTTTAAAACATTTGAAAGTTCCAAGCATTTTCACTGTAATATTATGTTTCATTTTCTGATTAGTTGCCAGCTACTAGACTATTACAGCATAACATTATTAAAACAAAGAGCTGTTTAGTTTCACCAGCATGTGCCAACCTTTTTTCCTTTCTCCTTAAATTTCATGTTCTATTTAAAGGGCTGCTCCTGGTCTGTTATATTTGTGGATTTTGATGCTCATAACCGTAACAGACAGACCCTGTGTTCATTGCTACCCCGAGAGTCAAGGTCTCATGTAAGTAATTAAATGGAATTCACCTTAACGGTGTGTGGAGAAAATAAATGGGTATGAACATAATTCTTAGCTTTATGACAGCCAGTTTGTTCTGCTTAATAAGGATAGGAGTTTGTTGGGAAGGTGTTAAATTTTTGCTTCTTAAACATCACTGTGATGTAGATGTGTCTCTGAAGTGAAATCAACAGGGCATTCTTTATTAGAAAAATACTTAGGTTAGAATGTTAGCCTGTTGGTATCTTTCTAAATAATTTCAAAATAAAATTAAAAGTAATAGTGATCTGCAGTAAGTTAAGTAAGGCTTGCAGTTTTGGTGATTGTCTTGTTTTTACCCTAGTGGCTCAGTTTCCATTACAAATTCAGTGACTGCATTTCTGAAAGAGTACATTTCTTTTAGCTTTAATTTATTCTTTTGTATAGAAAAGAAGCCTTTAAGGTTGGCTTTTCAGTAATTGCAGAATATGGAGGATTTCTTGTTACTATAAGCCACTGTTGTAAGTAAGTATTTTATCAGTGAGTAAGTCTAAGTGACATAAGTACAAATTAATCAAAACCCATCTATTTCAGTATTAGCATCAAAGGTAAATTTGTTCTTTGAAAGACGGTAATTTAATATGAGTGATAATGGAGTTCTACTGCTTTTTCATTCTGGGATCTAATAGCGTTTTGGTTCATGAAATGACTATTAATCTTCAGCATTAATAGTTTACTCATTGTATAGAAGAATCAAAGCAGAGTGATAATGCTGGATAATTAAAAGGCACTGTCAGCTAATTTTTTAGTTTAACATTAAACTATAACTAACTTGTAGTGGTGATATACTAGTTAATAGTTTTTGTTGTGTTTTCATTTTGTGATAGTTGCCTATAGTTCTTGAGAAATGCCACCTTTTTTCCTGAAATTATTCCCTTACTTCCTGAATCAAATCAAATAGGCTTGTTTGTTACAGCAGTTGGAGACAATTCCTGAAAAAGCTTTTCAGAAATGATGATTTAATCATAGTTACTTCTCAGCATTGCACCTTTATAAATTGTTTGGGATTCTTTTTTGTGTGTAGGATACCCAAATGTTTGATTTTCTTCCAGGAATAAGCTGGAGGCTATTTTTTTTGCTTCTAAAAACACAATGTTCCACAATATGTTCATTTAATATCAACCGATAATTATCAGTTGTAACAGATTATCAACTCTAAAGTAGGTCAGATTTTGAGTCAAATGAGTTCTTTGTCTTTCAAATCATGTATCTGAATATTGGGTTTATGGTTTATTCTTAAGCATTTTAGAAGTCCCATTTTGCAAGTTACTTCAGTATATTACTACTGTGATTTTGATAAATATAAGGTTGTTTCAAATGTATATTTTACTCAGTAGGTTAAATAGTCTTTGTGCATCAAATAATTTTCAGAGATTTAATTAAACTTATAACTTGCTATTTTCTCCTTTCCTTCTGCAGAATACTGATGCAGCTCTTCTGCCCTGTCTCAGTTATCCTGCATTTGCTTTGGATGATGAGGTTTTGTTCAATCAAACACTAGATAAAATTATTAGGAAATTAAAAGGAAAATATGGGTTTAAAAGATTCCTGAGGGATGGATACAGAACAGCACTGGAGGATAAAACACGGCGCTATTATAAACCAGCAGAAATAAAGGTACTTGGTGTATATATATAGGGACAAGTTTCGGTTTTCTGAAGTGTTTAGGCCATACTTAAAAAAATAAAACAGATATTGCACCTTTAGTACTCGCAGTTTGAATTGCACAGCGATTCCCAATTGTTTCAAATGAAGGAGAGATGCATTTTGTAATTTGGCATGTGCAGTTTTGAGAGATTGCTAAGTCAGCAAGTTAGTCGTTGATTTGTTTTGTAATGAATGTGCTTCCATTTACATTTAGGGTATAGTTGATTTCACATAACAAATAAGAAAGTTATTTATCATTTTATTTAATTTCACAGCTGACTAGAGTCAGAGTGTATAGAAAACAGTTTTGCTTTTGACCACAGTGTTTATCAGTAAAGGTTATCTAAATGAAAATTTACTATTTTTACTCCCCAATAGTTTCTCTGTGGAAAATAAAACATAGATTATATAAATACTCTGCTTGAGAATGAGCCATATGTAAAAGCACAGTTGAAATGCCTGTAGAATTAAGAGGCTGTAAGCTAAATGAAAAGCTGGTGTCCTAAAATGTTTTCACTTTCATCTTTGTCTTTTGTTGCTTTGAAATAGTTCTATAGGATATGCAAATGTATTTCCTGAAACTGAAATTTGGATCTGAAATAGCTGATGATTTTTTCTTCTTTTTTAGCTTTTTGATGGCATTGAATGTGAATTCCCTCTGTTCTTTATTTTCATGATAATTGATGGTAAGTATGGCTTTTTGTCTTGTTTTATAAAGGCATTACAGGCCCTTAGATGAAGAATACAAAATAATTTTTTGTCCTGCATATACAAGCAGTGTCTGCTCTAAGGAAGACTCATTGAAATTTCTGCCTCATGGGTTAAAAACCAAGAACAACAGGAGAAAAAAAAAAAAAGTACAAAACCAAAAAACACCCATATTTCAGCATTTGTAACTTGAACTCTGTTCTTACAATATAACTCAATATGCATTTTTCAGAAGCTTAAATCTATGACGTTCACTTTTGCATTGCTTTTTAAGTCTTAAAGACTTCCACAGTATCAGTACTTCATAGCAGCACATGAGAGAAAAAGAAGTAGAATAGAGAATATAATGACAAACTGAATGTTGTCACAGATATTTTCAAGTTGATTGTTCTGGGGTAAATGAAACAGAATTTAGAAGATAATAAAGCAAAGCAGAAGGCCTAGTTGCTCTTTTTAGATGCCTTTGCTTCCTGGCTATGTTTTTACATGTAGCCAGTTGGTCTGATGAATAAATAAATACATCCACAACTGACAGACCTTGTCTTGAGGTTAGGAGACATACTAGAAAAGTTCACAGGATGATTTCAGGATGGAAGCCAGAACTCAGACAGAAGGAAGGTCAGAATAAGAAAATCTGTAAGGGTTACAGCCATCAAAAAGATTCATGCGTCTTTCAGCTTTGTAAATGGATGAAAATCTGGCCATATTTCTAGCAGCTGTTTTTGCTCTTCAGTGTGTGAAATAGTTTTCAAATAAAGATTGCGAGAGGCATAGAAGTCTGCTCTCTGCCTTGACTCCTGTGTGCTCACCCATAGATTAAAATATTTTGTTTGAACATGTAATAAGGTTTCACAATTGATTTTTCTGAAGGAATGCTTGACTTTTTTCAAAAGGAGTGAAGCCCCCAAGAATACGGGAGAAAGGCATTGACATTTTATGCTGCCCACTTAGAGTTTTGGGAAGAACAAAAAATACAGTTATCTTTAACTGAAGTTAGTTTCTCTACTTTTCTTGTGTTATAAAGTACAAAATACATACCTTGCAAATATTGTCCTAGTGTTTTTGTTTTGTTTTGTTTTGTTTTTTCCCTGTAGCTCAATTTAAGCAAATAGAACAATTACATCAATGATTTTGTGCACTTGCATCCAAATCCACAAGCTTCATTAATGCAAAATTTGAAGTGCATACAAAGAGACTTAAATTGCAAAAATGGCTAAACTGTTTCTAATAAGATGTTCTGGTACGTTTGTTTTTGATGAATGAGTTACTAGTTTGTGGTTTTCTTTTGTCTTACTTTTGCCTTTCAGAAATAACAATTCTTAAGATACAAAAAGACTGCTTTAGTACTAATTTTTCTTTGGGATGTTTCTCAAAAGGAAATTGTTTAGGACTTTGTAGATAGTAGATATGCATCTGTAGCTGCAAGGAAGGATTGAACTAAATAAATCAATGTGTGTTTGGGGGGGATAACAAGTATTTGAATAGCGTTTTCGAAAGCTTTTTTAAATTTCCACTCAAATCTGGAGATTATGGTGGTTTTGTAGGATAAGGGAAACATGGAAAGAAAGGACATGCACAGGAGTGAAAGATGAAAAGTTTGACTTCTTTCCCTTTAAATGTTCAAAAACATTTCTGTTTTTAAAAAACATTACTCTTATTTATCAAGTTCATCCAAGTTTTCCTTGATGAGCAGAAATGCTTTTGCTATTTTTGATGCATCTTTTCATGTAAGAACTGAGCACTGGTCATAATAGTATTCATCAGACGAATTTTGAGATGAGTAAATTCTACTAGAAAAATGTTTAAGATGCTGGTACTTCCAAACTTAACACTTTTTCCCCTAAAGCATCATCATAAAAGCTTGACTGTGTATTCAGCATCTCAAGATGTGTCACCTGTTCTTAATCTCTATCATGTTAAAATTACTCTATCTACATAACTTATCAATGTAAAGATTCCATATAAATATCTTTGGGGGGAATTTTTCAATTTACTTTTTCAAGTTCCTATTGTATTGATTTATTGGGAGGTCTAGACAATTCATTTTTAGATAATTTTGAAACTCTGTCCTGAATATTTAGAAACAGCCTATGTGTCTCCACCCTGGCATACAAACTCTGCTTCTTCATTCTACCATAATTAAGGAAGTTATTTACAGCTAGCTGGGCTAGTTGTCTGAGATCTAGTCCACTTCAGAACCTCTATAAGTTCACAGCTTTACTCTGTGATGTAATTTGCAATTGATTTCAGTTTAAGCTAATAAAACAATGTCTGACTCATGATCCCTGTGAGATTTAGCTGTGGTAATAAGCGAGCAGTTAGTTTAGTGTTGTACTTTTTCATGAACAATTTAGTCTGTAGACACTGCACCACAGAACAATAAACGCTAGATTTTTCTTTTATGAACACTGAATTCACAGAACAGTTATTTCTTTAATTGAATTAATTATTTTTGTTTGTTTTTGTAGGTGTTTTTAGAGGAAATTCTGCACAAGTAAAAGAATATCAGGATCTTCTGGATCCTTTGCTTCAACATACATCTGAAGGTATTATTTGATAATTGTTCTTTCAAAACACTATTTTTTTCTTGTCTGAAACTATAAAAAATACTTACTCTGTTAATGAACATTGCAGTAAACAAAAAGAGAAATAATATCACTGTTTCATGATAGCAAAATACTAATATTGAAATAATCTCTTGCAAGCATTATTTCGATTGTTTGACCATTTTTGGCCAACAAGTTGTCTAGTACTGAGGTGACTGTTACATGAAGGGAGAAAACCCAAGGTGTTCTGCTCTAATGCAGATTTCATTTCTTTTGGGTATGGTTTCTTATCTGTACTGCATTTATGTTTCAGTGGAAACACTTTTGTATAGTACAGATGGTGTATATGTTCTAGGAAAAAAATTCTGTGGAAATGTTTGGTGAAAAATAAAGTAGTTTACTGTAGTTCTGGGTTTCTGACACTGATTGTGGTTTTGAGAGAAAATGATGAATGACAACAGTCTGTCTGTTCAAATAGCTACCTGGATAACACTTCAGCTTTATTAGGGGAATACAATCAAATAATATTGGAAATAGAATTTGATGTATTTACTTACTGTACTTATTTTAAAACTCCATAGGGTGTCCTGTTGTACCCAAGTATTACTATGTGCCAGCTGATTTTGTTGAACTGGAAAAGAAGAATCCTGGCAGTCAGAAACGATTTCCTAGTAACAGTGGACGCGATGGGAAGTTTTTCTTATGGGGACAGGCAGTTTACATCATTGCAAAGCTCTTGGGTAAGAGGCTGAAGAAATTCTATCAGGTTTTGACTCATCATAAAGGATATTTATCTTGTTAATGTTTTTCTTGAATCTGAACAAACATACTGGCTTGAATTTCAAAAGGACTCCGGGTAGTATGGGTAGCATGTGTGTCTTCTGCTTTGGTACATATGTGATGGGCAAAAATTGCCTTTTGTTCTTCATGTTGAAGTTTAATGCTGCATGAAGCATGATATGAAGTTTACTGATATATTTTATAGAATACTGAAAATCTTCTAAACACAATAGCCTTCTCATTTGTTGTTTCTTTTCCTGACATGCCCTCGTATTTTGCATGCAGTAATGCTATTTTTCAAGAGAATTTCTTTGTTGCTTTGGTTGAGGAAGTTTGCAAGCTTTCACAATAGGGTCTCTGTTGTAGAAGAAGAGAAAATAATGCCCGGCCACTAGGCATACAGCTGTTCCATGCAATTGAAAATTCTTTTTTCTCTTTTTTCATTTACTGGCTGCCTTTTCTTATATTTTTTACATGCTTTTTCTTGATTCTGTGCTCCCTAGAAATAAGGTATGAGTTTTTAGGATTTATTTATTTTTTTAGAATAGACCAAATTTGGATTCCAGTAAATATGCATTTCTGATAATGGCAATGAACATACACTGAGTGCTTATTTTTAAATAAAAGTGTAAATATTTAAAAATAGCTTAAATTTCATATTATTCTGTTACTACTCATCTTCAATAGGAAATAATTCTGACTACATATGTAAATTTCTCAGCCGTGTAAGTCAATTTAAAAAATAGAGGAGATAGAACAACAATTCTGGGAACAGCTCTTGCTTTTAAGTACTATTAGGCAGAGGCCATTGGTCTTGCAGTTGTTTGGTCAATCAATTTTATAGTGTCATCAGTACTGCAAATAATTTAAGTAGCATGCATGCCTTTAGCCAGCATGAGAAGTCTGATTACATGCATCTGAAAACAGATGACTGTTTTCCTTAAAATGTGTTTTGATTACTGATGGGTTAGTATATTAATAAATTCTACATTTTAAAATCATTTGTTTTTTAATGATCTAGCTTGTTTTTTAAATGCAACCACCTGGACGTAGCCTGTGATTCTGCAGGAAGAGTCCAGAGCAGGGAGCTGGGTCCTTCCCCGCGGGAGCCAGGCTGCATTCTGGCAGCAGGTGGCTGGGGGAGAGGCTCACAGGATCTGGTGGCTCAGAACCACTGGCACAGCTCCTAACAGCAGCAGGCTCCTTCTTGGCTTCTTCAGTGCACTGCCCAGCCAGAGTGCCCTTCACTGCCTGCCCAAGCGTTTGCTTTCCACTGCACCATCTATTCAGCTCCCTGCTCCTGCCAAACACTGATAGGCCTGAGCCAGGATGTATTTTGAGTTTATAAACTGCTGTCTTAATTTACTACACAGCATAGTATTCAGAAACTTCTTCATTATCTGGATGTTTATTTTTATTGGAGTAGTTAATTCTCTTTCAGGAAAAAGTTTAAAATCATGGAAGTTTAGGTTGCTTTCCCAACCCCTCCTCCTCTCTCCCCATACCCGTATATGGGTACTCTCCATATCAAATAATAGGTTTTTATTAAAAAGTGAAGCACTCTTTATAAGTACTACAGTACTCTAACTACATGTAGCAAGAATGATACTTGAATCATAAGTTTAAATGTGATTTTGTAGACTGCCCTTTTGTCGTGTAAATCGCTGATCTAAAACAAAGATTACAGCAGCAAGACTGACCACATAAAATGCTTGCATGCCTCCTTCACTGAAGCTGCAGAAAGCACTCAAGTCATTCTGTGTTTTTATTATCATCGACTTTCAGCTGACAAATTAGTAAGTCCTAAAGATATTGATCCCATCGGACGTTATGTACCTCCACAAGATCAGCGGAATGTTAGCATGAGATTTTCAAACCAGGTAAGCCTAACCTTAGTATTACAGTGTTTTTGCTGAAAACATATTATCGATGTATTGTGCATTCTTCTAATATTAGAATGAAAGAAAGTACTAGGAAAATTCAAGATTGTGTGTACATTTGCTTTATAGATGGAGAATTACTTCTAAAAGGAAGATTTTAACAACTAGGGTTTTTGGGAAGTGGTATGTTTGCTTTCAAATTAAGTGATAAAATCAAAATGATACATATTATAAGTTTAAATAGCTGCTAGTAATTGCATTTCTTTGAGTTGTAAGATGTTGTGGTTTAACGTGGTCAGAAAGGCAAGAGAAAATTTAAGTTTTTTTATAACTTCCAGTTACTTACCACCACTTCAGAGTATTGAAGTATTATTTCTGTTTAGAGCTCCTAAGAGCTACAAGTATGAAGTTCTTTTTTTGGTGTATCCATGTGTTCCTGAATTTGGCTTAAATCCACGGCAGGAATGAGTGCCCAGGGATGGGGAGTGCTTGGAACCTTGTAATAAAAATCTGCAGTAAACAGAATAAAAAAACAAAAAGCAGGTATATATGTAGAGGACTTCTTTTATTAAAGAGTAAGAACTGGATGTATGAAAATGTGCAATTAAAAGTTTTTTGAGCCTTTTTTTTTCCTCAGTATGAGAAATATATATCTGAAAAGTTTCTTTTTCAGCACTTTGCATTTGTTATTGAAGCATAAAATATTAAATACTGCATATTAAGTAAGGTGCATATAAGCCTACAAAGGCAAACTCACCATGAAAGCCATTGTTGTTGGCAAGTAACCTTCCTTTCTCTAAAAATTACCTCTGCAGAGTCAGAGATTATTTCAATATTTTCACTAATAACATGAAAGAACTGTGTTGTTACCTAATTTACTTCAAATCAGTTGTTTCATCTTAAATTTTTGTTTGGTCCCAGGTGTAAAATAAACTTTTTAAAGGAATTTAAAGCTTTGAAAGAATTTCAAAAATTTCAGATACATTTTTTCTTATATTTGAGAAACTTCCTACATTACTGACTTGTACAACACTACCAATGCTTCTAAATGTGAACAAGTGGAAAAATACTACAGCCATCATCACGTTTTCTTCCTGGCTGTCCTTCTGATATGGGCCACGTTTTGATTTGATACATACAATCGTTCAATGTATTTTATTATTTCTGGTCTTTTGTGTTGCTCTTTTCTCAACGTTTAGCAGTATTGATAGAGGAGCTCTGTGCCAAGCTATCACTATCATTAGTTACGGAGGAATTCTTTACTCTGTCCTTTTGTGGATGTAAACCTTGTGGTATTGCTGTATTGAACTAACTGCCTGTACAAGCTGTTGAGCGTAAAGCATGAGATGAGCCGCATATACATGTAAGCCTGTAGTTTCACGCTGGAGAAGTACAGTTAGGAAAGTTTAACTGTTCTGGTCATTAAGATCGCTCAATTAATTCAGCTTTCGTAATGTTACCCCTTCACATTTCTCTGTTCACCACTTAGTCTGATATTACTCTAGTTACTCTAGTCAGAAAAGAAAGTGCCATATTCTAGTCTTCTATTTTTCCATATAACCTTTTGAAAATTGGCAGCACTGATATGCTCTTACCATTTTAACCTCTGCTAAGATTTTGCAGTTTTGCAGTCGTTGCTGAGGCGTATTATACAGGAATGTAAGGATGTTAATGTAACTGTGCTGTAGTTACTAGCTCGAAACAAACAGAACAAAAGAAATTAAGTAGTAACACTAAGGATGTATAATGATTCCTCTAACATTCAAATTCACTTAGAATTTGTTCTGAAATGTATTTTTGTTTTTATTTCTATAGTAGAAATATACAATAACAAATCCAATAAACAATTTTTTTTGAACCAGCCGTTAATATGTTGGAAACATTTTGCTGTACTGAAGAGGCTATACCGTAAGGTTTGCTGCATATAAACTCTGGTCTCTGAAGGGCTGCCCTTCCTGTAGAATATGGGCCTACAGGCACACAGAAATGTGGTCTGATTGAAGGACCTCAGTGGTTGTTTGGAAGGGAGTTTTATGTAGAGTTAATACATCGAATGTCAATATATTAATGCTGTGAATGGATCACTCAGCCTTCAAAATCTGATAAAAAGAGGGCAGTCTCATTTGCTGTGGAAAATTGTGGGATCAAATGAGCAATATATTAAAAACTTAATGACCGCTAATACTAAACTACCTATTCTATTTATAATTAAAAGGAAATGTTTTTTCTCATACTTTAATGTCCCTCCTGAATTTATGTCTCAGTTTTCGGAAAGAGGTCTCACTGTGTTCCATTTTGGGGAAGTACCAGTGTGGTGCTGCAGCAGGATTCTCTTTGCTAGCTCTAGACTGTGTTCCAAAACATAATGGAGTCTGATGGCAATCAGAGAGTTTCTCCTTCGCACTAGTAATTTGCTTTGTAAGGCTAACTGGTCAGTAGCATTTCAGTGTAAATACCTTTCAAGTTTAAAAAAAAAAAAAAAAAAAAGGCAAAACAAACAAACAAACAAAAAACAACAACAACAATGCAAAGCATGGAATCATCCATGCTCCATTTACTTTACTGAAAGAAGAGAATGCAGGGCATTCTCTTTCAGCGGGGACAACTCTTCAAAACTTCATTGCTCTTAGAAGAGCTGTTTTTGTTGTTCCTGTTCAATATCTCCATATCCAGAAGAGATTATAAGTTTCATTTGTTGCATTCTCTTTTGGGAGAATTTGGCATATATGAGGGTCTGCAGTAGTAACAATAACATATGAGAAATGTCATGAGTTGGGGTGAGGATTTTCTGTTTTTGTTTTGTGTTTTACTGGAGCATATGAAAGCTGATTTATTGCCATCATACTAAATCTGAATTCAATAAAAATGATGTTAATAAATTGCAAGGTTAGACTAATTGATCTTCTGGGTTAATGTGAAATATAAGTATAGAGCTTCAATTAATTCATGACGTTGTCTGTCAGCATGCTGTGACTATGTCCTTTTAGTGTTTTGCTTTGTAGACTTAATTTGTAAAGACTTCACTTATGTTATTGGAAATGAAAGTTAATGCCCCCTGGTGACGTTGGGAAGGGAATAGTCAAAATTGTGAACTGTTTATTATTTTCATTTATTTATTATTTTCAGGAAACCAAGTAACATACGTAAAAAAGGAAATAAAATTGCAAAGTATAGGTAGGCTGGAATGTGTTAGGATCTTTCAGCTACCTAAATTATGCTCAGGTTTATAGAGTGTCTAATTTTGATGGTTTAAAGATTATCGTGTTTAATGATTTTTTTCGTAATGTTGCTTATAAGTATATTCTTTCCTTTCATTCGTGTTAACTTCAGTAGGCTATTGTATTAACACAATTCTGAGATGGTTAAACATTATTCTGGAATTTATGGCACACCTATGTCCATATTGTATTTCATTAGAGAGGTCTAGTCTGTTAGTAGTATTGACCATAAACCATTAAGCAGTATTTAGATGCTTTCAGAAGCAGATGTATTCTGTATCATTTGTAGTTTAGTAGCAGCAAGGTGGATTCTTTGGCTTAAGTACAATTTCTTCTGTTGCGTTCTATTTCTGTTTTCCTCCTATTGTTCCATATGCTTGGAAAGCCCAATAGGTACCATTCCAATCTGTGTTCTTGAATAATATGTCCACTTCTTCTCACATGTTCAAAATGAATGGATTTTTTTCAGAGTTCTGAGATTTCCTGGGAATTTGTGCAGAAAAGCATATAGCGATAGCATCTGTCCAGTGAGGCTGCAGCAAAAGACTGATATTGAGCTGCTTTCTCTTCCAGTGCCAGGAATGGAGTCAGGGGTTTTCCCTTCAGCCTGCCTCTGACAGTTTATAACCTTGTTACAAACCATGAATTTTTTGGAGAGCAAGCAAAACTAATCTGTCTTTTACCTTTGTCTTCTGAAAACACCAGGGTGTATTTATCATTTGCACAGCATGCAGGATGTAGTTGAAACGGATCCTTCTCCCCACCATCCAATGTGAAAATGCAAGGCAGAAGGGTGCGGAGGGGGGTCTGTTACAGTGTCCTAGGGAGACAGTGATTGATGTGTCAACAGCAGTTTGGCTTGGGTTATTACACAAATGTGAAATAGCACACATTAAAAAACTTTTAACAGTAGGATTTAGGTAGTGGACTTATTTAGGACTTTAATGTTTTTCTATATCTTTTTTTTTAATACATAGCGCAGTGTGTCACTATCACTAATGAAAAGGGTGCCGCTATTCATGAATAGTTTGTCTGTTACTTTATCTGTGTTTTTTCTAGAATACTTAATACTTGTGATCCTTCAGGTCTTTACGTGCTAAGTGACAATGAATGCAGCTCTTGCTTTAACATTTGTCCATAATACTTTTTTCAAAGTCAGGCAGTTTTTACACCATCAAGTCTTCTCAAATAAAGATGATGGAAGCAGCAAGTCTTCTCAATAACAATTGCAGTAGGTGTTGATAAATTAGTTTGTCTAGTTCATCAATCCGTGAAACCCAGCACACAATAAATAGATTTGAATGAGATATCAAGGGATCAGCAATTCATTAAACTGTTTTCTGGCCTGAGTATTCATTTCTATATATATAATTATGCAGCAAATACAGAGATTTAGTCATACAAAAGCAGGGTGCATTTAGAACCTGGTTTTTAGCCCAGCCATCATAAGCCTGTACTTAGCTGCCCTGAATACCTCTGAGGCTTTCTTTCTGACTTTTAGTTCAAGACACATTCATATGAATCTCAGGTTTTGACATGATGAAATTAGAGTAGGGAGGAAATGATAAAACCACATGGGGAAGTCTAATTCTGAGGGGAAATCCACTGTGAAATCCACAGGGAAATCCAAAGTGTCTACTTTGTTAATGACCACCTTTTGTTAAGTTAATAAAAAGTATTTGCTTTTATTTAGGGACAATACCTTATAACCAGATTTGGTGATGTGCCAGTTGTGCAACAGATGCATTTGCTCAATTATGGACCATGTTAGAACCACCACTTACTGGCTGCTATAAATGAGGCATGACATTGAATGCATCTGTATGTGAGAGGCATTAGTACTGGTACCACAGAAGGACATACCCCTGTGGAGATTCAGAATACAGATTTATGTTCAGCTGGTTACCTAGTCCCACTCTTTGAGATGTAGTAATAATTAAGCAAGCTGAGTCTTAACTTAAAGACTGCTCCCAAGTTAGATCACAGGCTGCATACAAATCAAAGCAGTCTTGCAGGGAGCTGCCTCGCTCTCTGGGGAGTTGTTCCTCTTTATTTTAAAATTTCAAGACACTGATTGTGGTAGAGAACTGGTTTGTGTTTTATTAGTGTTTGTATAAAAGAGATCGATAGCATGATTAACTGATTCTGAGAGGAACATCTGTTAATGCCACTTGAACTTTTGATTTCTTAATCTGATCTGTTTGTGCACATCTTTTATTCATGTGGCAAAACCACCAGCATTTTTAGCAGAAATATAGTGTGGATGTACTTTTGGGAACATGTTATCAGGAATTACTTCTGTAAATCCCAAAGATCTAACTTGATATCAAGGCTCATAGGTGACTGAACAAGGAAGTGTTCACTCCAAACTTTTTGTTCCAAATTAATTCATCTATCCACCTATCTGCACAGAAAATGCTGCATTTCTATAGGATCAATTGATAGAAGATGTATTTAATTTTTGTCATTCGTGTTCTGGTAGTATCTAGACAAAAGTAGGCATAAAACAACACAAATTCCTTAGGAACAAAAATGTGCACTCTTTTTAGTTCTTTTGATTTTTTTTTTCAACCATGTTCAACTACAGAGAATAAATAAACAGGGAATAACTCAGACCTGTCATCTTTTTAGCTAGTAATGCATATTGCCACTGAAAAGAAAAGCCATTTCAAGACCCATGATGTTGATTTTTTTTATTTCACCCAACATCCTGAATTTATTCATATTTGCATGACTTCCTGATTTAATGTAAAATACCATTTCTTACTTCAAACATAGAATTATCTGTTATAAACAATGCAAGGAAATGCTGTTATCTCCTGTTTAACGTAATACATCATATATATGTATATAAAGTGTATATTATGTGTAATTTTATATGTGTAAATATAACTCTTACTAGCTGTGAGATCAAAGTATTTCAGAGTAGAGGTTTGAAATCAGTTCCTTATTTTAAAATGGATACTATCAGTTACCTGTTACTTCCCTCTTTACAAAAATATGTATCAAAGTATTATGTTGCATCATGTGGAAGGAAATATATTGATTGTACAACTTACAAATTTTTGTATAAAGTGAAGTATTTCTCCTACATCGTTTTTTAAATATAAAATATATATATATCTAT
Source organism: Anas acuta (assembly GCF_963932015.1). Classification (NCBI taxonomy): domain Eukaryota; kingdom Metazoa; phylum Chordata; class Aves; order Anseriformes; family Anatidae; genus Anas; species Anas acuta. Next base: position 18,712,761 of record NC_088988.1, on the reverse strand, counting down.
AGTGGAAATGAATACCAGAAGCTTTTTTGTTATTAATTCTTCAACATGCATCTTGCAAAGTATTACTGACAGGACAATCTTACCATAGTTCTGAGACTTACAAGTTTTAATTTGTGGTGGTCTTTAATTTTGTTTACGAAATAAGAAAAACAATGCAGAGATCTCTGTCATGCTCATGAATTGTTCAAATAGACATTGCCCCCGTTCACATAATATCTATCAAAATAGTAATGCAAATAATTACTTTTTCACTGTTTTCTAGGGTCCTTTAGAAAATGATTTGGTAGTGCATGTGGCCCTCATAGCAGAAAGTCAACGGTAGGTATTTGCTTTTACTAAGAATATATACAGTAAGTAAGTGCTGAACAACATACATCTTAAATTTGCTAAAGGTATTCAAGGAAGTGTTGAATTTCATCCTGCTACTCATCTATCTGATGCCAAGATAATTGCTAAAGCTAAGACTACTTTTTGATTGTACTTGTTATTGTTTTGTTTGTAGCCTACAGGTTTTTCTGAACACATATGGAATCCAAACTCAGACTCCCCAGCAGGTGGAACCAATTCAGATATGGGCTCAAAAAGAACTTGTCAAAGTAAGGAACTCTGCATTGAAAATTACCTGTCTGTCTGTCTGTCTATCTCTTGTAAGAAAATTAGTTTATATCAAACCGTTAGAATTGTATCTCCTTAGATTTGTTATCTACCTTTTTTGTGTGTGTGTGTGTTATTCTAATTCAGTTGTGTATCATGATATGCCAGTACTGGTCAGTTATACATGCCTAGTTAGATCTTTCAGTGAAGCACTGAAGCCCAGATATTACCTGATTAGGCTTATTACCTGAGCTACTCTCAAAAATAATAAAATAAAATATGAATAATGCAGTAGACTAAGTGAAACTTGATGGACAAACAGGCAAATGCGTAACGGTCAAAGAATATAAATATAAAAATAGAAAATAAGAAGAAAGAATATAATGGTCAAAGAGTATATGGCAATAGGCATAAGCCATCATACAATTTGATAGTACGGCCTTTATAAAAAGCATTATACAGTCATCTTTAACTGTTTCTTCTACAAGTCTGCTGCATTGAGTATATCCAGGAAGTTTGGTGTTTAAATCCTTCTTGCTTTATCCCTTTGCCTCAGTTTGCGGTCAGATCTGTGGCCAAAACTGCTTGGGTGAAGGGAATTTTCAGAACCTCCTTCATCCCCTGTGAAGGCTTCAGATTTTTCTTTTTCTGTACAGGCATGTAGTCCTGTGGCAGAGTACTGCCTCCCCTCGCTTCCAAGAGCTGTCCCTGTTAGTCCTTACTCGTACTAAGCCTCACTGATGATGACAGCTTAGATGCATCTGTTCAAGTAGCTGTCATTGCCATATGAAGCCAGTAGTCAAAGGTGAATGGCATTTACAGGCCACACTGATCCATTTCAGCATTCTCTTAGCACTACCAAGACCTCTTTTTGTTCAGTCATTTTTAGTATAATAGGTACAACACTTTGGCCTATGTTGAGTAAGGGTCTGAAGTTATCCACTCCTGTTTGTCCTGGAAATACATTCAAAGCAAAAAGACTGTGACAGATGCTGTTGTGAATGTTAAATGCTTTGATCTGCAGTTGTAGGCAAACATATAAAAAGTCCTAAGAAAATCCATGTGATTACTGGGTGCCTGTTTAACTCTCTGTTATAACTGGTCCTTTCCTCTGGAAAAAGCCTTGAAAAGTGTCCTGTCTGTACATAAATAAGCCTTAACAAACTGCAGGAGGCTGTCAGACAGGTAAGGTGATCAAGAATCACAGATGTGCACTTGATGTATTTATACTTCTCCACGTGAAGTTTGGTCATGGACCAGGTACATGAAGGTCTTGCCAAACTTAATTATAGAGGTTATCTCAAACAAGCCTGATGAATTCTGAATGTCTTGGGGAAGTATAATCCATGTATGTAGTTTCAGTGCTGAAGTTGTTACTGATCTGTTCCATGACTGCAACTATGCAAGTCTCTCCCTCTGAACTTAGGATCACATGGCAGATGCCATTATCTATATTAGAAGCCCCTAGGACACAGGAAAAAACAAAACCAAAAATAGAGTGGAAAATATATCCTCACAGACTTAAGAAGTCTTATGTGCGTTGCTGATTGATGTACTATAACCTTGCCAGCTTACTCAGAAAGATGATTACCCCCAAATAATGACTGCCATTAACATCTGAAAAATACTTACAGAGAAAGCAAATATCCTTGTTTACATTCAACCTTGTTCAATTCTCAACCCATTTTTGCTCACTAGTTTTCTTGATGGTATATTTCAGAAGGGATTCTCTGACTGTATTTGTTTTCTAAAACTCTGTACCTGAAATTTTGGTTTAACAGATACCCCATACATTTACTATAGTTCTATTTGTTGTCTCTCTGTCATACAGTATTTCTTTGGTCTCCCTGACAAAAAGATGAGACCTTCACTATATATATATGTTTATTATTATTAATTAAATTCTTAGCTATGACAACTTTGTTAAGATTTCTTTTTCAAAAGCTGGTGGCATTCTGACAATTCTCATATTTTCTTTATACTCATGGTGGGTAGGTACATGTACTTTTAGAAAGAATGTAATAAAAAAGTTGCATCACCTGATTAAATCACCTGGTCCACTTTTCCTAGTAGACTTCCAGAAAAGGCTGTGTCTTTGTCTATTACCATTTTTCGAGTCTCCATTATGTACTACAAAAACATTCTTTTGATTTTGTTATGTGTATATGGGTTACATAAAGCTGTTAATGTTTGATGTCTCCATGCCTTTCAGCTTGAATATAGTTATTCAGTGTGAACGAACAGTTGATGTAGGAAGTTTTGTTTATTTTCTTTTCTAAATATTTATTGGTATTTATACATAAACATAGGCAATATCAGGAAGGCCCCAAGCTGACAGCAGTGAAAAGCTATTGAGTGTAATGTTTGTTCAAATGTTCACTTTCATTTGCTTCTGAATTTTCTTCTTATAAAATAAAGAAATATTGAGCTTAGAAAAATGTTTAAAACTCCTGTTATAAGAGCATAATATGAATTAAGTTTTAGTACTCATGGGCTTGTCACCTTAAAACAACCCAAATAAGGAAAGAAGTACAACTTTCCGTTGGGATAACTGATACATTTATGTTGTTCTGCCCACAGCTTAGTTGCATTTTTATGGTTTATTCTGATACACTGTAAGAAATTAAGGTTATTCCTTTAATATTTAAGTATTATGAAATTATATCAGTTGAAGTAATACTAGGCATGCATAATTTAATATAACTCAAATAAGAATCAAGTAATGAATAATGAGATAACCTCCCTCTTGCTTTTTGTGGCTGATGCATCAATTTTGCATGCTTTTACTAAAAGTAGAATAAGGAAGGATCTTTATATGGCTCCTATATTACTGTTTTATCTTTATATCCACACAGGAAAAGCATTACAGAAAGCAATATTTGCCAGTCAATGATCTGTTGGGGTCTTATTGAAATAAATAAATAAATATAATAATAAATAAAGCTAAAAACAAGACCTAAAACAAGAAACAACAAGTTTTTGCTGAGTTTTGAAACTGTGCAGATAGGCAGGGCTCCTGTGGTGCTTTCCAGAAGCCAAGAGTTGGACCCATGCATCTCAGCTGTTTGAAGAAAGGAAGAAGAGAATAAAAGCAATAGAAATAATGATCGTATTTTATGAAGCTTGCTTCCTAATTACAGTAGAAGCAGACAGTTTCCTATGTGAGTATAAGGAAGTCATATATAGGTTTTCTTCAGTTTTTGTGATTACTTCTCACAGGCTTACTTTCATTTGGGAGTCAATGACAAACTGGGATTATCTGGAAGACCGGACAGGCCTATAGGATGCCTTGGAACATCAAAGGTTGTTGCAAGAAAATTTCTAATTTTTATATAATTGTTATTAATGCCAATTTCAGAAAAACATTGCATTAGTCTCTGAACTGTTTTAAACAGAATTTAAGTGTAATTTTATTTTATGCATATGTCTTACTTTTTAAGTCTTTTTAACATATTTTGCTATTAAGAACGCACATGCTCCATGTTACTATTAAAACTGTCATGTTTTTTAGGCATCTAGCTACAGTAAAACTTGGCCAAAACAGGATTAGTGATGAAGTGAGACAGTTTAACTGGAATACAGTGTAGATCTGCATACCTTATAAAAAACAGAGCGCTTAAAACTAGATATGTAGGGTTTTTTGTTTGTTCGTTTTTGTTTTAATATAGCAGTTCTACAATTCATTATTTCTTTGATAGTTTCAAAATACATTTTTAACCTTTTTCGGCTACTTTAATGTTCCAAATATTTTAAATAAAAGATTAATGGAAGCTTTATCTCCCAATAGATTTATCGAATACTAGGAAAGACCGTAGTTTGCTACTCGATCATTTTTGATCTAAGTGATTTCTACATGTCTCAGGATGTTATGATGCTGATTGATGACATTAAGGTAAGACAGATCTATCTTAACTTCTCCGTTGAGAAACTGACAAAAATGGAGTCTGTAGAAGAATAAACTGTGGAGTTAGATAAAATACAAATGTGCAAGGTGAACACCGTGTAGTGTGTATTCTTCTAATACAAAAATAAACTTGCAATTCATGTTGGAAAGAGTATTAAGATGAATATTTTATCAGCCCAGTATGAATTCTAGAGAGTATCTTTATTTAACAAAAGAAACTCACCTTAAAGTGATTGGGAATGCTGTAGTACAGCAGGCAAATTATCCTTTGTTTTGAGAAAACAGATGTTTGAGGCTGCACAAAAGAGTGAGACTGGACTGCTTATGGGAAATATTTCCTCCAGATGAAGCTTTCATATTACTAAACTTGGCACAAATATTAAAAATTGCTGTTCTTACCCAACTTTAAGGATGACAGTGGTGTGCAGCTTACTTGTTAAGTCCCCTGGGCTTGAGCAACTACTTCCAGTGCATGGAAGGTGCCGCTGGTTATTCCATGCAATGATTCAGGACTTGGATTCCTGTGCATACTTCCTAGGACATAACATGTAGTCTGTCTACAGATTTAGTCTGTGATCAGGAGTGTTTTCTGAAAATCTGTGAATAAGCAGTACTTGAAAAACAACATGTTCTTTGAAGAAATCTGTAAGTCTTGGTGTTTTATTTATTAGCCAAGTTTCTTGTAGCCTCTTGGGTTCTTCAGTGCTGTTACTTTAAGATAGCTCTTCTAATATCTTGGATCATGTGCTCTAGTACATTGTGCTTGTGTATTTTTTTGTGACTAACCTTTTTTCTTACCTAGAATGCGCTGCAGTTCATTAAGCAATACTGGAAAATGCATGGTCGTCCACTATTTGTTGTACTTATCCGTGAAGACAATATAAGGTAGAGAAAGATAAAAGCATCATTTTCAGTGTCATTTTTACCTCGTTGGAAAATTAATGGGGCTCTGTTTAAAATTTCAGAGGGAGCAGATTCAATCCGATATTAGATATGTTGGCAGCCTTTAAAAAGGGGATTGTTGGAGGAGTGAAAGTTCATGTTGACAGAGTACAGGTATGGTGTTCTTCCTGAATTGAGTGTTCTTATTTCCTAATATTGGTAAATATATTCCTATTACTTGTGCTTTTCATGTGACTTCTGAACATTTTACTTGGTATCATAAAATTAAGAAGTCAACGACCAAGATGTTTGGTACAGTTTTTCTTTTATCTATGAAATAACATGGGCTTATTTTAATTCCTTTTGATGAGGCTTTTGAAAGCATTAATCTTCACAGAGGATTTTCAGAAGGGAGGAGGGTTTTTTTTATGTTCAGATGTCTTGTGAAATTACCACCAAAGAAAAAAATCCATGATGTCAAGCATTAAGGGATTTCTTTTGATTTGATAATCAACAGGAAAAAAGGTATTTCACATATATTAAAATTTTTAGAAGAACAAAGGTCTATTTTTTTTTTTAACATCTTTACTGTTTGAATTTATCTTATAGCAGGAACGTTACTTCATTAAAATGTGAAATAAAATGTGAAAATTATTGAGTCAGTGGTGCTGTTTTTAGGTACTTACATGCGCTATCTTAGTTTATACCTATTGAAGAACTCCTTTTTTTGTTAGAGGGAGGACCAAAGACACAGATAAAGTCCCTGTGGAAATAATGGGGAAACTACATACAAATATTTGGCTTTAATGCAACTTTAAAAAATAAAAACTACTAATAAAAAAAGCTGTATGAGATAAAATGCTTTAATTTTTTACTGTGAGCTGTCTAAATTTGTATCTGTTAACTAAAGCCATGATTTACCATTGAAACTAGTTAAGTGATCTAATGCCTTGCCTTTGGCACTTAGAGGAAGCCATATGTCCTGTACTCTGTGAGTTGGGTGTGCACCAGAGCCAGGAGAGGAACTGCTTGGGTAGGAATGCAAGAGAGGGGAGGAAGGATTGCAGATACCTGCCTCAGGCTGTCTTCTGGTGCCAGATTAAAGTTGTAGTTATTTGAATTATTCCATTGATGACTGGTCTAGCAGAGGCATTATCTACCTCCCCAGCTTTGTCAGTGGTTATTGTCACTGCTTCAGTTCTGATGAATTTGTGTATAACCATGCTCTAACCCAAAACTTCAAAACAATCTCTTGGAAAGCAAAATGAGGCCAGATTTTGTTTATGACAGCTAATGCTGCAGAATTGAAGATCTTATAACTTCTGTAGATACATGAGATGGATAGAATTATGCAGAATTCACTTCCAAGGTTCCCAGGGATCTGCAACTGAGAGACTTGTTAGTGTAACAGGGCTGTAATGTAAATACAGTTAATATACTTGTTCAACTCCCCTGAAGACTTCTGAGTGAAATCTATTAAAAAAATAAAAATAAAAAAATGTCCTATGCTTTTTCCAGGGAGAAATCTTTACCACATCCATAAATGCTAACATCTCCTTATGTAAAACTAAAATATTTTTAGTTATGTTGTAGCATAGTAATTATTAAGATATAATTCCTGTTATGGCAGTAAGCAAAGGATATACAAAATGGTTTGGGTTAGATGGAAATTGCCTTGCATCTCTTACTTATTGTTAACTTCCCTTTCTCTTTCACAGCTTTCCAAAACCTTTTTTTCTCTTCCCCCTCTTCCCCTTTTTATAAAGGGATGGTACATGTTGGTGGTCAGTGCAATTATTGGTAGAATATAGTATGCTTTCTCTATCAGTTTAGCCGTTAATCTCTCAATTTTAATGCATACTTGTTGTGTTTTGGAAAGAGTTTCTTTTCATTATGGGGGAGAAGTTGGGGCAAGAACAAGGGATGTGTCTAACTTGTGGTGTTTTCTTAAATAATTCATGCATTCCAACAGAAGATATATTGAATCTTTGTGAAGTCTTCATCCACTTCATTTAGATGAATATGTCTAAAAGTGCTTAGAGATAGGATGTGTGTCTCAAATTGGATGAAAGCTCCTTTTTCTTGTAAAGTACACAAAATGTGATTTCATTTAAAAATGTGTGCCCTTTTAACACTTCTGCCTTTTTTATTTTCAGTCATCTTACAGTATCTATATTTTACTGCAAACTTGTGTACAATGAAAATGGAACTTAAACATTCAGAGTGTGCTCAATTGTGTTTAGCTAATGAGAATCATCAAAAAGCATTCTTAAAAATATTGTGGTATAATGTTTCATAAAAGAATGGAGTGAATTAATTATAATTACTACATCATATATATGAAACACTGAGTTTCAGGTTTGTAATATTCTGAAAGAAATAATCATAAGCTGCACTTATCTGTACACTTCAGGGCAGGCAAAAGAGGCTTGCATTAAGAAATGACTACAGAGTAGAAAGTGCTATTATTTTGTGCTTTCCTGAAAGACTGACAGGAAAAGTAGCCATCCTTCAGATGTACCTGAAACAAAAAACATTATGATCCAGAACAGGGGTATCATGCTGGACTCTAAGGAATGTGAATCCTTGATCTCAGGTATTTTCGTCAGCTGTGTTTTTTGGGGGAGCAGAGCTGGATATTGGTAGGTTAAGGTGTATGTTCCAGGCAAAAGAACAGCAGAACCCCAGCATAAAAGAGAAAGCAGCCCTGAGAGACTTCTTTTGTCCTAAGTGAGATCTTAAGAAAAAAGGAAAAACACCGTGGAATTGTAAAAATATTTGGAACTGTAAAGAAACTACTTTCCAGATGGAAACATCTGGAAATTTTTCAGCATCATATGGAGAACATGGCTCCTAGATCAAACAACAACTATATACTTACGTATGTTTCTGCATCTTTTTAAATTTTAATTGTCAAATTTTTCATTTCAGACTTTAATATCTGGAGCAGTTGTTGAGCAACTTGACTTCCTAAGAATCACTGAAACAGAAGAGTAAGGCTATGTGTAAATAATAAGGATGATGTATTTGATAATTAAAATGTTTTTTTGAACTGTGAAGAAATGAAATGCTTATTTTTCAGGGTTCCTGTATTTAAGAGTTTGGAGGAGCTGGATCTTCCAAAACATTCAAAAGTCAAGAGACAGTCTAGCACTCCGAACGCTTCTGAACTTGAGCAGCAACCAGACGTAAATATTAATGACTGGAAAAATAAGTCAACATACGAGATTCTGCAGAAACTTAATGTAAGAAAACTTGATAAAAATGCAGTGTAACTTCATTCTAATGAAATAACATACTGTATGCTGGTACATAGTGGCCTAATTAGATCAACATGATTACTGCTATGGTTCAATGTTAATAATACGGCTAGTGACATAAAACGTCTGATGTGCCTCTTCATACTTATCAGTACTTTCTGGCTTGTCATACTGTAGCTGTTGGCTTCCATTTCCCCCAGCTATCCAAATATTCTGGTAATAAATGACCATCTAAAAGGGGATCAATTTGTCATGCATCTTATGAGTAAATAAATACTTTATTTCTAGACTGAAGTCCAAAAGACTTCAACAGTCGATGTTCACTGATAAACTGATAGCTTCTTAATGATATTGAGGGAAAGTCCCAATCTGTTGTTTTTCCTGTATCTAGAAGAAAACTACCAGTGACTGTTTCTAGATCCAGTGCCCAGCAGGAGCACAGAAAATACTCTATATGGTTCCCTATGATATTACTAGAATTTCAGCTGTAAACGACAGGACCCATGAGCAGAAAATCGGGAAACATTTCTGAGGCCAAATTATTACAGGCCTTTTGTTTTCACTTAATATTTTTAATAGCTTTTCTGTTTTTTGCTTCACTGAAAATCTGAAGGCTATTTGTGGTTATGTTGTTGCTGTTTTTTTAAGGACTGCAATTGCCTTGCAAGTCAAGCATTACTTTCAAGTATATTGCTTAAAAGGGAAGGACCGAATTTTATCACCAAGGAAGGTAGGAGCTTCTGTCATTTGAGTATCCTGAATATTTCAGGAAGCCGCTGTATTTTTAGTTGTAATGAACATGAATAATGGCTATGCATGCAAGCAGTTCTGTAGCTATTTTCTTTGCCATTAAAGCAATTGCTGCATTAAATGGGACATGCAAATTCACAGTGTGGTGAGGAATGAGCTGCTAAGCATATGAACTCTTCTATATTGTATGCAGTTGCTGTTTCTATTTGTAATTCTGAACACATGCATGTAAGAAATTGGGGATTTGACCTTGTATATAAAACTAAAACTAAAGACAAATCTGTGCATTTGTAACATTTAGTCTGAAATGTGTGAAACTATATTGAATTTTTCATTTTAATCTTAGGTAATCAGTTGTTATTTCAATATATCTGTAAAGTTTATTCTACTTGAATTTTATATTACAGCTTTGGGTTACAGCACAAGATTTAAACTCATGTAAAATAATCCAGAACAGGCTACTTGGACTTGCAGCTTGTGCTGCAAGATTGTTTTGCTTTGTTTTTTTCCCCACAGATTTTGTTAGCTACCTCATACTATGTATGAGTACTTCTTGGAAAAAGAGGAACATTAAGATTCAATAATACTCATTTAGTTATTCCTCAAGCAGTGTAACTTAGCACTTCATGTTATAGATCCCTGCTTCATAATTTTGATAGAGGACAGCTGTTTCTTGTGATGAAGAATTGTTGTTTTGATATAAATACACATCATGTCAGTACTGCTGTAATAAGAATGTCATAGAAAACAATGTAAAGTGGAGTAAAAATCATTGGTTGATACACAGTGTGTTGTTGAAATACAGTGTCAATCGGAAGTCATGGTCTGAGCACATGCAGCAGGCTTTTCACCACCACTGCCTGTACTGCTGTTGGACTTCAAGAGCCTCAGTAGCTTTCTTTGGTTCTTAGTAGGTTGTGTCCTTCCTCGCGCTGGGAACGACTTGAGGCAGACTTACTGTGTAAGCAACCAACATAACTGCGTTTGACCACTGACACCGTTTAGGTCAAAGAAGTGTTGTTGTGCCTCTGACTGTTCAGACCTCACTTGTATAGACATCTTGTGCAATCCAATATGAAACAGTAGATGGTGATAACCTCATTAATATGCACCTTGTTTTAAACAGTCAGAGTCACTGACTAAAAGTTCCTGTCCTCTTACAGTTAGAGATTACTGAAATTGACATTAAATAATCACACAATCAATAAAAAATAAATCTGAAATTAAAAGCTGAAGAACCTTGTATGTTCCAGCTGACAGGCACTAGCTATGATTTTGAGTCAACTTCCACTGTTGTTGCTACAGATGAATTTACCGATTACCAGTGTCTGGCATCAGAAACACTGACATTTCATCTGAGAATTTAAAATTTAGAAGCTAACTGAAGCTTAAATAATATGTTTGTCACCATTTTTACTTTCAACATAATGGTTCCCACTTGATCCCTGTACAACTGGAGAGATACCATTACACCAAGCTGATGCAGTATGATCAACTGTGGACTGACACAAGAATGCTCTCTCTTCTTATTAATGTAATATCCCCCTGTATTTTGTCTTTTCCAAATGCTGGACTGTCTGCTTTGACTTTGAAGCAGTGCTCTTCTCATTTTCTGCCCTCTTTTTTAAGTCATTTTTGTACAGCATCATGCTAGTTTAATATATAGCACTTAACAAAATGTTCTCTTTGTTTTTGGCAGACAGAAAATCAGCTTAGAGAGGGAAAGTAGCAGTAATAATTATGTCCTGTGTATGTGTCAAATATTCCCAGTACTTTACAAAAGTAATAATTAGCTTCACTAGAGTAGTGCTCTAATGTACCTGAATACCAAAGCTAGATCACACTGTACCTTTGGTATCTTTGTGGTCACTTTGTTTTGGTAATTCAGGGAAGAGCCACAAAGCAGTGCAAACCCCTCTCTTTCATACTCTCCCAGCTTCCTGTAAAAGGAAAGCCTCAAGTCTCGGATGATTAATCAGGTGATCTATTGTTCGTATACAAAGTTGAAAACAAATCATCTCTTGGATATCACAATGACAACCTTTGTCCAAACATAGCATCACTTGACTGAACTACACTGTCAAACACAAGACATGACTGATGCTGCTTTAGCACAAGAAAGTGCCTCATCCCATAACCAAAACATAATCTGCAGTTTGATGAGGATGTACCTTACCGTGGAGATGTACCTTCTAGCCTTCTAGGCCAAATAATTGCATAAATTGATCTTCCCAATATATCTCAACAATGAGCTATGTCATAACAGGAGCAGAAAGTCCAGCTGAAGTTTGGTTTGGCTTCTTGTGTAACAGCATACAGTTGAATGATAGGGGACTTAATTGTATCTAAGTCTTATATGTTAAGCACAAGCATGTGCTTATGCTTAATATGCTTATATGTTAAGTATAAGTGCTTTGCTAGAGCTGATTCAGAATTACCTGGTCTAATCAAAATTGCCTTATTTATATTAAAAGAAAAAGTATGCATCTCTTTAATGTGGATTTTTGTTTTTTGTTTTATTTTGTTTTTTTGATTTATTTTTTATTTTAAAAAATGCGTTTAGGTACTGTTCGTGAACATATTGAAAGAATCTATAGACGAGCTGGCAGCAAAAAACTCTGGTTTGTATACAGATGTCATTATGTTCCTTTTGGTTTACACCTTTTTTTTTTTTTTTTTTCCGAATGTGTTTACAGAAAGTAAAGCTGGTTCCTTACATGCTTAGAGAAGGGGAAGAAAGGACAGTTTTACTGACAATACTGTATTGTTTCATTGCAGCTGAAGATCTTGTCTGTAATGCTTAAACAAAAATAAGAATTATTTCCTTGGCATTGTTTTTTGAAATACAGAATAGGAAGCTGTTTTTGTTATGAGAATTATTGGAGATGTACAGTTCTAGTTAAGCTCAAATAATGAGGAAAAAATAAGAATACTAATATTCTTATTTCTTCCATGGTATGGTAAAATAATTCTATTAGCTTTCTGTAGCAAGTCTGGTGATCAAATACAAATCAGTTAAGTTGATACACTTACGCAGTTTGCTTACTCCCCCTGAAGTAATTTACTTTGCGCCTGACTTTGTCACAATAACTTCAGAAGGTTTCAGAAACTAGGCTAGTATTTACATGTTGTTAATTAATTACTTTGCCTTGAAGCTCAGTAGAAATGCCATTTCTTATTATCAAAGAAATGAGCTGAGCCTGTCCTGAATTCTGTTCTCTTGCTCTGTAACTATTCATAACAGATGAGACTATAAATTTAAAAACCATTTTTCATTTTAGTTAGTTCATGTAGTGAAATGGGCCTTTGCCAATAGTAAGGTAGAACCAAAATACCCTGGTTGTGTTTTTTTAAGGAATAAAAACCAAAAGTATTTTAGAAACAAAATATGTAAACTGTTTTTCATTTCTCTTCCATGATTGCCATGTGACATACATATAGGTTGGTGTTGCGCTACAGTGCTGCATTTGCACAGAAATTTTCTTCTTCTATAGCCCCACATATTACTACTTTACTGGTACATGGGAAACAGGTAAAGTGCCCAGAGGTCTGAAATGGAACTCCATGAGACTTTTTGGCTTTTTTGCATTTTGATGGTATCAGCTAATGCATTTTTGAGATGCTTTGCTCTTGATCTTAAAAAGTGCGTAGCAATATTCACAGGAATCAACATCGACTGTTTGAATTTTATACTAACACTATAGGATATTACAACTCTTTCATTAGCTCTGGTAATGAATGATTCTTAGCAACCTCAAAGCCTGTGCTAGAAAAGCTTGAATACAGGTCTACTAAGTTTGCATTTTATCAGTAAAAATTATAATTAAAGATATTTATATCTTTAAACGTCTTGTTGATACATAAAATTGTTTTTTTACACACAGCCCATCTGAAACCAAGCAGTTTACGCAAGTCTCTTTTTTCCGTGCAGTATATGTAAAACATTACCTCACTGGAAAAGAAACCAAAGCCTTCATGTTACATGTTGTACTTTCTCTTGCAACATCTTTGTGAGGTGGCCTAAAAAGTTACCTTATTTTTGTTTGCTTATCTTGCACAATGAAGAAAATGTCACAAAAGAGAAGATGGCATTTCATGTTTTTTAAGATGATGCAGAGAAAAGAACAGGCTTTTTATGGCATCTGTAGTTTAATGAGTTCTAACTAATTTATTTTTGATCCATTAACCAATATCTAGACTAAAAAATGAAAATCTAGACAAGAGAATATAAAAATCTGATCTCAATTCCACATTATAAATATTGTATGTATTCAGTTAATTTGGGGAGCTATGAATGCTGTGGCATACTTCAAAATTATATATGAATTCATTAAACTAGCTTTTGATATGTAGTGGGATTGCTCTGTTTTCTACCCTCAGGTCTGTTGTTCGCTTCGCAGCAAGTCTTTTAGGTAAACTAGTGGACAGCCTTGCACCATCTATTACTAATGTTTTAGTTCAGGGCAAGCAGGTAAGTCTTTAATTTTCAGAAATGTATTAAGGAGTGATAACAGAAAATAAATAAACAGCCTTTTTCATTTTGAAGGCTGCAGATGCTTATTTTAAAAGTACCCAATAGTTTAAAATATCCTTTCTGAAGAAGAAAAAGCTAGAGAAAATCAAAATATATTTAATATTTGGATATACTATAGGCTAATAAATTTTTATAGATTTTAGTTTTCTGCTCCAAGCAGACTTTAATCATCATTTCTTCCCTTCCTATGGAGGACTTTTAAATTTTTCTCCCAGTACAGTAGTATTAATTAAATTTATGCAGAACTATTTCCAAGTAGTAGTAATTGAATATTATGTATTTTTAGAATAAAATATATATGTATATGCAATTCTACTATGTCCCTATTATACTGCAGACTGAGGTCTGTGTGTGTGCCTCTAGCACTGTGCAGGCATAGAGGAAGGTGCATCTGCATGTAGCATGATTTTCAGCTGTTTATTTTCAGGTTTTTAACCAAACTTGCATTTGTCAATCCCTTTATAATAAATATCTGTATTATAGGAGAAAAATTAGTGTTATTGTGTTTCATTGACAGTAGATTAAAAGCAAATTCAAGTTTTATTTGTTAATCTTTATTTAATGTTTTGTGGTTGAACAATCTAGTACCAGCATTATAACATAATTTCTTAAAATTAAGGCTGTAACTTCTGGGATGCTATTAGAAATAAGAAAACAAAATTCAGAATGAAGCAAATTCCTATTTTTAAGTAAGCTCCACAGCTCAATGCCAGAAATGAAACAACATCTAAACCTGCTGTCCAGGCTTGATTATACACCCAATGTTGAACCCAAAGCAACATTCTTGCACTTCTGTTTCCATATGGGAAAAAAATCTCCATGTTTACTGTGGTCTTCACTGAATTTTGTTCTTTTAATAGCATCTGCCTAACGCTGTTAGCAATTCTCAAGAACTGACATCCAATTATTTTTGTGTTGTGAAACTTGTGCATGAAAAGCAGAGCTCATGAAGTTTAGTTTAGTTTATGAATTCGTTCTGTGGTGTTTTTATTCCTGTCTAAATCCTCTGAATTGTCTTCAATATACTGCAGGTGACACTTGGAGCTTTTGGCCAAGAGGAAGAAGTCATTTCTAATCCCTTATCCCCAGGAGTCATTAAGAACATCATCTATGAAAAATGTCATTTACAAGATGAAAGAGAAGCTGTGGTTCAGCAAGAACTCGTCATCCATATTGGTTGGATCATATCAAATTCACCTGAACTTTTCAGTGGCATGCTGAAGATACGAATTGGGTCAGTAAACTATCTGTTTTGCTTACTACTAGAATTGCAGGGGAATATATATGCTTCAACAGAGATAGTTACATTACAAAAAAAGGTTATATATAATATGATGCAGCAAAATGGGTATGCTTCAATTTTACATTTCTAGGAAGCCTGCTTTAAATTATCATGCCAAAAGTGGGTACATAACAGGCCTTATATTTGCCAGTCAACAGTATAAAGTGGAGGAATGGTGGTTCCTATAATATCTTACTTGAAGCTTTCCGTTAATGTGGTGAACTGTAGGGTTTCTAAATGCTTGATTTTTATCAGGTTAGGGCTTCAAAACCAAAAACACTGTAGTGGGATTTTACAGATGCATTTTGTACAACAAATGGTTAGTAGTAAGCACGCAACTTCCAGGTCACCCTGTCCTGCCAGTAGTCAACAGGCACAATGTTCTACCTGGATCACCTAGCAGACAGTGGCAGTAAAGCTTTTCAACACTTTTTGCTCACTCAAGCAGATACTTATGTATGTAGATTTGGGGCGAATGGGTAAAGGGGGGGGAGACTTTATAAATGCAACAATCTAGGAAAGATACAGCATGAATTTGATTCCCTTCTGAAATGAAAAAATCCTCCAAGACAAGATGTGCTTGTAGTTGCATTCTGTAGTTTCCAGTAAGTGCTGAGCTTTTAATATAGTTTTAATATAATGAGCTTGAAATACAGTTTTGTCTAATTCAGTCTTAAAAGTCCAGTAACCATGAGCAACAAATCCCTTGGAGATGGTGTTTCAAGATACTTAAACTATTTCTTTTCAGAGCTTCAGCACAATAAGCTGCATAAAAAGATAGCTTGTTCTTCTACAGCGTTCTCTGTAATGGGAACTTCAGGTAACAAAAGCTTTCTGTAGTTCAAATGCATGTAGCATTTAAGACATCCCTAGAATATTGTAAGGCACCTAGGTAGTGAATCTGAGTATCCAACATCTGGCATAATGAAGACATAGTTCAAGAGCAGATCTCTACACAAACATGCATCTGCCATGGTAAAGAAAAACCTGATTGATCCTATAATGTGATGCTAAACGTCTTTTATTCTTGAAAATAAAAAATTACTATCCTTATTACAGACATGTACAATGCTTCTTGACTGCTTATCAAGGTTAAGCTATATATAGCTTAGGAACCACAAACATGATTCAAGCCTGAAACATCACTTACCAAATTGATTGTTCTTCTTAGTTCTTTGATAATATGACCACAAATAGTTCATGCTTCAGTGCTATCATATTCCATGGTATCTGCATTTACATTGCTATCTACAGTAATTATTTTTTCAGTTAGGAACAGACAAATGCGTTTGGCTAAGTACCTCTTTGAAGAGGACAGGTGCTACTGACTGAACTTTACAGAATTAGTGAATAGCCTTTAAGATTAGAACTTATGTTTTCCCTATCAAAAAATACGGAACACTTGACATTTCAGCACTGGAGGTAGATACCAGCAGTCTTTTTTCTACCATGTAAGATTCCTATTACTACATTAGAAGTACTCCCCAGTCATTATAAAACCAAAAACTTCTCAGTCAAATCACCTGTGTTACATCTAACTGCAAGTACATCTTTCACTTAAATACACTTTCTGTAGCCTCTATAGGTCCATGTTATTCCTCTTCCTCTTCCTCATTCTCTGCAACTAATCCCTTTTTGCAGTTTTTTGTTTTCTTTCTTCCAAGCTTAATTCTAGAGATTCAATTTCCTTTTATTCTAGTGTTATCACCCACTCCAGTGAGCAGAATTATTAACCTTCTCACAGAATGAGTGTTCCAGTTTGATAATGATTTGATTTAGTGTCTTGTTATTGATTTGTTTTCAGGGTTTCATGTTGAAATAGATCAAGTTCTTGACAGTCCTATTACTGTAAAAACCTCCAATCAACCAACTTCTACCCACCCCTTATCTGTGAAGTTTGGTAGGAGGTCCAGTCCTCTCTTTGCGATGTCACATAGCCCAGTGTAAACAGAAAAGACTACCGAATGACTTGCATAAAGATTTGAGAAAAACACAACAATTCCAGTCAGTTCTGTTTGTTAATCTTAGTAACAAGAGACGAATGCTATTCACACAGTAAACTAAGTGGAAGCAGTGTGTTCTGGACAATGTAGTATGCCCGTGTTGCCTCATACTCTCCTCACATCTTGTACCTTCAGTGAATGATCCTAGAAACCTCAAATGTAAAACAACATGGAATTGGTTGGCCTGACAAAATTCTATGCAGTTATATTAAAAAAATCCTTCAGTACAAAAGTCTGTGACTTGACTTAGGGAAACAAAAAGTCTTTGTAGGTCAAGTAATAACATACCTTCAGAATGTGGCTATATTGCTGACAAGGTAAACATTTTAGCAATACTTCACTTTTCTCTCTGATAAAGGGAGTAAAACAGCTCTTTGACATATCCCAGACTTGATTGTGTGTTGTGTGGTAGGCCATGTGAACAAAAACTAGTGAAGTTTCTTTACCCTTTTGACAGAAATAGCTACTTGAACTAAAACAATGTGGATGTTCAGTTACTCTGCTTCATATGTATTATTTCATCTTTAATATTACATTTGAAGCTGCAGCATTGTTTTATAGTATGTGCAGAAGAAAAACCAGCATTTTCCTTCAATAACTTGCAAAGTCCTGATTCTCAAGTCCCTAAGGTTGAAAAACCATCAGTTTCTAAGGTTTTATTTAATCAATGTATTTTCAAAAAGGAGTACCAAAAGAACTGTGATAGACTGCAAAAAGGGGCTTCAAAGGCTAAAACTATTATAATATGCCTTGAAGTTTTTTTCAGTGTAAAAACAATTTAATTTTCTTTCCTAAGCTCATCAGCAAAATGCACATACTGTCAAGACCATAATTTTGAGTAGGAATTGTAACATCAGAAATCAGGTAAATTTTGTTTTAATGAATGTGGAATGTAGGAAGATATGTAGTAAATATATCTTCCTTGTGAAAACTATGCTTCACAACCTATTTCATAAAAACTATGCAATATGATATAAACTGAAAGTCATAAGGCAAACAAAGGCAAAATCTGAGCAAATGCCACAAAACAGTAAGAACAGTAGAGTATTTGATAGTATAACCACGTCCTGACAGCAAAAGAATACAGACAGGATGACATGGAATTTTCCTGAGGTATTTCACTGGACTAAATTTTTTTCTTTGCAAATGTTGTATTTAATTAATGAATGTTTTCCTCTCTTTACTGCAGATGGATTATCCATGCTATGAAGTATGAATTGAAATTCCGTGCCGGAGATATGCCAGCCAAGGACCTGTACCAGATGTCCCCTAGTGAAGTGAAGCAGCTTTTGCTGGATATTCTTCAACCACAGCAGCAGGGGAGGTAATGAGATGTGTGGAGTTCATGTCACCTGTCCTCATTCCTAATAGACTGTTCAAGTAATTTGCATTTCTGAAATACTTTGTATACATCTTAAATCAGCAGGTATCTGCAATCAGTAGTAACACTTTTTTAAGAAGAGGTAGCAAAGGTGCACTTTTTCATTCTTTCATCTGTATCCAAGTTTTACAGTTGTTTCTTTTGTAGTGCAGCTTAATTTTTCACCCTTATCCTTGTGGAAGCCTTAACTTAGAGTAATAATCTATATGATTTGGCAATACTGTGAAGCATTATATTCCTCAGTGTAGGGAAAGGAGTCAGAACTAGTCAATACTGCCTACTTAAGTAACTAATCTTAAGGAAGACTAAATTAAGTTTGTCTGCTGTTCAGGGCCTTTTTTTTCTAGCTTATGTGAATTAGGAATGGATTTTCTCTAGAATACTGAAGAGAGAGCTTTGCTGACTGAAACTAGTTACAGTTTGGAGAAAGGATTATAAGTTGCCAGAAAGAACATTCATTGTGATGCAGGCATGCAAGAAAAAAAAAAAGTTAAAATTACAATATTTCCACTTACCTATATTGAAAAGACTGAAGTAAAAAGTCCTCCCATAGATTTTACTTCTAGTTAAATTAGATTAAACTTTGGCACATAATACTGCTGATAATTTTTCTAGTCCTTCACTGACTAGATGATGGCAACTACAACTTTTCCTCACATCATACTATTTTGTTCCTGCCCAATTCAAAATCCACTCTATTTTTTAAATCCATTTTATTTAGATCTGTAGTCTTTTAACGCTTGAGAGACAAACTTCTTAATGTGGTGTCTGTTCCCTTTTATTTAATTTGTATGATGTGCAATCTCTCTATAGGCCACTATACTATATATTCTGTATTTTCTCACATACTTTTCAGTGTCTCTGTTGCAGTTATTAATACCAGCTTTTTAGTTGCTGTCTCATGTTGATGTTGATGTTATTTCTCTCAAAACCTTAACAAAAGTGTTAATTTGCTTGTAATCAGAGCTCTGCTTCAAAGGGGAGTTGTCAGTACTCTTACCTTATGAAAACAGATCCTCTACTAAAAATTTGCAAACTAACAGTGGACAACAACATTTGGGAAAACTTTTCTGTTAAGTATGTGCAGTACTGCTACTCAAGACTAATCCTGTACTTTGAAACCACCAATACGAATCATATCGATGGCTGCCAGTTCTTAAAATTCTGTTGCTGCTCTATCAGGCGTTTTTGTCCCATGCTAATCTACCTTTAGCAATTGTGCTGAAATGCATTTTTCTAACCTGGTATTTGAAGTAGAATGATAGCTTTTTCTAATCCACTACCTACCACATTTTATATTTTATGAATGTGGAATTTCTTTGAGCTATATTTATATAATCAATTGTTTTGCCTATATGGTATGAGGAAACAAGTCTTACTATGGTAGTTAATAAAATGGATTTTTTTTTCTGAGCTTATAAATTTGCCTGTCATGGGAACCAAACAAATTTTGTTGCTAAATACACAGTGGCTTCTGTTTTATGCATGTTTTGGTCTTCTGCGACTTAATTGACAGACATGACGAGTTCAGTCTATTACCTTTACTGTACTGCAATGGATAGACTTCACAGTTTCTTTGTGTGTGTGGCTTTTTTTTTTCCCTCCAGGTACATAAAGCACAAACACACATATAAGAATGACGTTCTAACCACTACTTTCTGAGCATTGTGATTTTATTCTCTTTAGAGCCTAACATCTCAGGCACAACGTGTACTGTGTATGCATCATTAATAGGTGTTTGCTGTCACTGCTTACCTTACTGGCTTATACGACAGAACACGTGACTTGGTTCAGAATCTAAAACAGCTTTTTGTTTCCAATTATCAATTTCCTTTGTCCACAGAGGCTGGCTTAACAGACGACAAATAGACGGTTCTCTGAATCGAACTCCTGCTGGATTCTATGACAGGGTGTGGCAGATCTTGGAGAGAACTCCTAATGGTTTAATAGTAGCAGGGAAATTTTTACCACAGGTAAAACATGCACAGGTGCTCAATTATTTCTGCTCTACATTAACAATAATACCATTCACCATTAATTGTAATATTTATTGTATGCCATAATATATGAGTTCAGGATAATTTGTTCCTTTTCTGATGTATATACATATTTTAAATCATACTTACTTTTTGGTTCTGAGTAAAGTGCAAATAGGATAGAATGTAAGTAATTTACTTCTGTTAAAACATTTTTGTAGGATTATAAGTCTAAGACGCCCTTTCCAAGTCATGGAGTCCAAAGCTGTGCTGTCACAGGCTCTGAAATCTGCTTCGTATTTGATGCTGCAGTGGTCATATTTTTTTAGTTGTGTATTATTTATTTAGCAAGCACACAGGCTGTATTGGGGTGGGGAGTGACTTAGTGCAAACAATCTTTTCTCTGTAAAAGTATTATTCATTTTTCAGCAACCAACTTTATCGGATATGACGATGTACGAAATGAATTTTTCCCTCCTAGTTGAAGATATGCTGCAAAATATTGACCAGCCAGAATACAGGCAAATTATTGTAGAGGTATGTGGCCTACAGTGGAAGGAATTTCATAATGTGCATGTGTGTTACTGCTTAAAATAAATAAATAAATCAAATTTGTAGAAATATAATTTTAAATACAAACAATTGCTTCAGTGCTTTCTCCATGCATTTTGTGTGATTAAACTGATTACTGTTAGCATGCTCAGAATATATTAAATTTTCACTGTTTTCCTTCTTTGGCAAATAAGTAAATACTAATGAGAGTGCCAATATACTTACGAAGACTAATTGTTATATTAAGTCCTTAGCCTGTGCCTTTTCTTAGTGATTTTCCAAGTCTAGGGAAAAATGTGGTCTAAAACATCAGTTTGCCCTGCAATAGCTTCTTCTTTCCCATTTTGCTGTAGCTTTCTAGCAAGCTGCTTTGTGTTACTGACTCAACTTTCAGTTTCCTAGGGTTTTAAAGCAAGAGACTTCTTTAAACTCCTTCCCCCACCAGTGCAGCTAATAATGGATACTTTTAGAACAGATCAAGAGCATATGTACCTTTGGTAACTGACATCTGTGCTGTCAGCAGTGTTCATTGTTAGTTCCCAAGTATGTGTCTCTGATGGCTGCGAGTTTTTTTTCCCACAGTAAAATTAATTCAAATCCATCTCAATTCTGGCTAACAGCTAATGGTCATGCTGCTTGCTGGAACATCTCCAATTTTTGCTAAAAGAAAACAAAGTTATCAAAAACAAAGATGACCAATATAGATTCTACTGCCTACTTCTATAGGTCACTCATACTCATCTTCCTATTTTAAATCTTTCAGATATAAGAACTGTACATTTTCTTGAACCAACATTTTTTGTGTCTCTTGGCTTTGCTGTTTATGAACTTTGCCATAGAGCAATTATCCCATGTGTATACATCAAAACATCAATAGTTGAGGTTCACTGCTGCTTTTCACTCTCTCCATTGTCTGAGCACCATTGTTTGTGCAGCCTCTCACTTAACTGAATAAACTGGAAAATAACTTCCTGACTCCCAACGTGAGATGTTAATGTCAATCTTTTCTGCAGTGTCCTTAACTAAGTAGTCACCAGAAATTGTAACTTTTCATGAAGGTCAGCTTTTTTTCAGTGACTCTTTGATAAAAGTCACAGTTCTTTTATCCACACACTTACCTGTGCCACTATTAAATTGCTTCCTGCTTGAAACAAGTATATGCAGTTATTTACAATGCTTTTTGTATAACCTGAATTTTAACAAATTAAAGTCTTACCATCTTCTTCTTCTGCCTTCTAGTTGTTGATGGTCATATCTGTTATTTTGGAGAGAAATCCAGAGTTAGAGTTCCAGGACAAAGTGGACTTGGACAAAGTGGTGCAAGAAGCATTTCGTGACTTTCAGAAAGATCACAACAGGTCAAAGGGAGATGAGAAACAAGTGAGTAAAATACTTGTTTTTAAGACTTTTATAAGACAGTAAGTGTCTTATAGCATTTACTGTTCTTGTTGAAGTTTGCTTTATTTTTAATATTGTGCAGAGAAAAAATAAAAAGCAAATTGATAAGGAGTTCAGAATAGAACACAAATACAAATGAATATACCCAAATGCTGCATAAGTCTGCCAAAAGCCTAAAAGTAGAGGTAAAACATGCACTTGCTTTCTTTATTTGTTTTATTTGTAATTGTGAATTCAAAGCAATAGAGTAAGGACACTCACAGTGTTAGCCAGCTCTGAAACGGATAAAGCTGAAATGCTTAGGATGTTCACTAAAACAGTAAAGAGGTAATTGCGGCGCAAAACTAGAATAGTTTTCTAGTTTAGAATACCAGAAATTTGTAAGGAAGCAAAACCTAATGCTCAGCAAGTATGAATTTAGGATCTTAGTTACTAAGATACTAAGAAAAACTTATTAACCAAAGAACTCATTGACAATATTAATGTAAGAATTTTAAAGCCAAAACTGTTAGCTACTGATTTTTCCACTATGGTTGCATTCACAAGCTAGCAAGCTTTTAATCTTTAAGGCTTAAAAACCAAATAAACAAAACTTGATCATCAAGTAGTTTTTAAGATTTACTTCACTAGGATTTCAGGTTTTATGCTTTAAAGGGCTGTAAGCAGTCTCACTACAAGTTTTGGTGCCTCAGAGCTCGGTAATTCTGTAGTAAAGCCAGGTTCACTTGTCTGGTTGAAGAAAGAAATGAGTCAAGCAGTAGGACAAATCCCTCTGCTACTGAGGATGTTCTTACTTGCTCAGTCTGGCATTGTATTGTGCACAATATATTCAGAGAGATCTGTGCTAGCCCTGAAAAACCTATCGGTTCATAACACTTATATGCAAAAGCACTGCCTGTTGTTTAGCTATTTAGAGATGAGGAAGAATGTGGTCCTCAAGTATTATTTCAGAAGTTTTAAGGTTCACTTTCTTGTAACTACTTTTGTGTAATGAGACTTGAAAGAAAGCCACATAGTTAGCCTTAGCAACACGTCACCTTGCACCATACCTTTGTTTTTAAAAGGACATATTTTTCTTTAAATTATGTTTCTTTTGGCCTCATCATTTTGTGAGGGTAATGATTTTGTGGTTGCAGCCATAGCAAAACCAGACATATCATCCACACAAATGGCTATTAAGTGCCAGCTCTGCACGCTATCTTGTTATATGCTACCAATTACAGTGACAGGCTGGAAATCCCTACGGCTGTAAACTGAAAGAAAAATCCCATGCAAAAAATGATTTGTACTGATGCTGCCCTAGCTTCCATTTAAGTGATGATTTTTCTTTTTTTACTAAACCCAGACCTAGTTAGAATGATGCCTTTTGTCTGTTAAAGAGAAATCCCAATTTAGAGTTGTGATTAGTATGTTTAAAGAGTTGGAATTTCCAACAACAACATACATGAAAATTTTCTGAAACATTAGCGTCCTTATTCCCAAGTATATGCCCAGTGGAAGTTAACTGTAGCCTATCTGATGATATTCTGTCTCAGGTTTTCGTAGCAAATACTGCTAGAAGAACTCCTAATTTGTCTGAAAGGTGTTCTTCCATTCAACTGGTTTGCAAATATTTTGATTTTTTTTCCCCCTTTGAACATGTAATTAGTATTAAAAGTGATTACTCCAGTAATTTCAAACACACCCTAAAACTACAGAAGTCTCATAGTTTCATCACACAATTTCTACCCTTGATTTAATAATATAATTGGAAAGTAACCTATTTCCTGAATTGAAGAGTTGAACCTTTATTATAACAGCCAATATGTAATTGGAGAAAAAGCAGCTGTTTTAACATCATTAACTTAGCAAAACAGGTGTTCAGTGAAGAAAACCTATTTGCTAATCTTATCTGATTAACGAAATGCTACCTGTGGTTTAGTTTACTTCTTCAATTTTTATTTTTAAATAAACCCTTAGTCAGTATCCCTGCACATGCACTCATGGACCTGGATCACAATCATATTGTGGTAGCACAATAAGTTACCACACAGTAGTCGTTTATCTGCGTGTTTTAAGATAGCAATTGTTCTATTACAATTGAACAATACGGAGAAAGTAGCAGTGGAAAATTCAGAAAGGATATAAATACTACAATATGCTTTATTAATGTTTTCCACATGTTCAGATAGTACATGTAGAAAATATCTGAAAATTGAGCAGAATTATACTATAACTTTACAGTTTGAAAAATACATTTGCATTTCTAACATATCCATGATGTTTCTCCTGTTCACTTGAGTTTGTCTGCCTTACATAATCAACACTTAACAGAAACATCTTTTCTCTTTCCTGCAGGATGACTTGACTGCATTCTATAACACTCACCCAGTCGGAAAAAAGGGAACATGCAGCTACTTGAGTAAGGCTGTGATCACCTTATTGCTGGAAGGGGAAGTGAAATCAAGCAATGATGATCCTTGTACTGTTAGCTAAAGCTTCAAATACAGCATAGGAGTTGCTGCTTTATTTAGGGTTCTATGTATTTTGCATGCACGTATTAAAATACTGTTTTGAAGAGTAACCCTGGCTAGTAATACAAATATGTATACCATCCTTTGCTAAAAAAAAAAAAAAAAGTGCCATTAAAGACACGAAGTGCACCTTAATTTTCCTTTCTCAACTATGCAGCATGATACTGAAAGCACATGAAGTTAGTCCTGTGATATCTTAATTAAGTAGAATGGTATTGTACCTTTGATATTAAATTTATGCATTCACCATAACTGGTATCTTAGGTATAAGGACAGAATCTTACACTGTATTTCTCTCTTATTTATTTATAATTACAAACAAGTTTATTGTAAATTCTAAATTAAATTCAGAAAATACTGTAGTTAGGTAATGCATACCAAACTGTGGAAATGCAAAACCTAGATTTTTTTTTTTTGATTTTGCACACAAAATAGAAGTAAAATAATTAAGAAGTTTTTATTCTTAGAAAAAAAGAATCAGTTCAATTAACAGCAGGCATTTCGTTGTTTGGGTTTTAATTTACCACTTGATACACAGGTTTCTTTATGAGAGAATGGCTTTTTTTAAGCTCTAGCAATACACATCACTGTAGTTTCCCAGTTTAAGTATCTGTATAAAGGGAAACACATGATAACAACACAAATAGTTTTTATAAAAAAAAAAAAAAGCAAGCAAACTGTATTTAAAATTAGTATCACTGAAGAAAAAGCTTTGTATTAAATGAACTATTAATGCATGAAAGAATTCAAGATAAATTTATTTGTCTCCCAAATGTGTGAAAACATTGTATGCTAAATGCTTTATTTTGGTAAAAGTAATAAAAATAAAATGCTTTAAAAAGAGAACTTTCAATAAAAATACTTTTAGAGTTATACACAGACTCTCACTGAGTTTAGTGGCAACCTTTTAATGCGCTACTGGGTGAAAACCATTTCTAAAGCTTTAGAACTGGTCCTAAAACATTTTAATAATGGAATTTACAGACGGACTACAACTCAACTGTCAATAAACTGTTGCCATTTTGATATTAAAGGCAGGCAATTCAAGTCAGAGGGCAAAACTAATGTCAGAAGTGATGGAGTGAAGCTCAGTATGAGAGAAGTACTGAGAAAGGCAGTGATTAGTACTTCCCTGATTTGCAGAACTTCCCTAGCAATCACAGAATCAATCCTTCTTAAACCAAAATGGTAGCAGAATTTGCTTTTGAAGGAGGACAGTAAGCTATTAAGAAATACCTTGCCAAGGGATGCAGAGAATTAGGAAGGTCGGAAAAGCTAATTTTGGGTTAATAGTCAGGATAGTGGTCCTACCACTCATCCTTGCACTTAACCATTCAGTGGAGGGTGGTTCATGGGAATAAAGGCTAACACAGTTAGTGATTTCTGGATGCGTTGAGTGTTAGTATGTTTAATATTGTGTAAGGGGCTATAGAATTGCTTTATCTACAGCAAGAAGGTAACAAACAGCAGAATCAGTTGGCAACAAGCTACTAGTTTAAACAACAATTCAATATATCCTCACTTTTTTTTTTTTTTTTTTTTTTTTTTTTTTAAGTTTAGTACTGTCTTAAGAAT
Source organism: Anas acuta (assembly GCF_963932015.1). Classification (NCBI taxonomy): domain Eukaryota; kingdom Metazoa; phylum Chordata; class Aves; order Anseriformes; family Anatidae; genus Anas; species Anas acuta. The sequence goes on along the minus strand of NC_088988.1, from coordinate 18,686,157 downwards.
TACCAAGTACAGCAAATCTACCTACTGGGGTTGTTTGTTAATTTTTATATTGCTTACAAAGCTATAACTAGCTATGGAGCAGTGATTACATAGGTAGTAAGCATGTGTCTTCCTAGTGTTTTTAAGAATACTCTAAAACTGATGCATCTCTTGCAATACAAATACAGAACACAACACACAGTCACCTAAAGGACTACAGTCGTGTCAGGTAGAAATCAGCCACAGCTCTGCATTATGAAGATGCTTTTCATTATCTTCATTTCTATTTTTCTTTAGGTGACCATATTTCTTAATAGTACATAATCAAAAAAATAATGGAGAATGATGCAGCTTACCTAACAAGATAAAGGCGGTTTCCTCAGCAGGCCTGGCATGTTCTTCCCACTGCAGCTTATGGACCCTTTGACCAAGTATAGTGCTGTTTGAGAAGCTCTTTCCTACATTTATGAGAACAAATAGGAAACAAGTTGTTTAGCAACCTATTTTTTGTTCCCTTCCCTCCCCTTCTGTTTCTCCCTTTGATATGTCTATGTTGCGTTAAACTACTTAACACAACATATGTCCATGTTGTGTTAAAATATTTTATATGGATGAAAGAACAAAAAGTGGATTTCTGCAAACTCCCCAAAGCCTGGCTGCTTAACCAGCACTGTAGATTGTTTGTAAAACTCTTTGAGACAGAAGAGAGGTAACTCTTAGCAAATGACAAACAGACCATACGCGTGCCTCTGTACTATCTCACACTCCTATTTTCCTACCTGTTCTCATCTCCCACTTAAACCATCCACTTTTTTTTCCATTTTTAAATATAACACTTAAGTTGTTTTTTTAATAAATTCACCTAAGCAAACCACATTTTTCTCTGCTGTTAACAGTAGTGGAAATACCACCTTGCAATGGCAACTCCTGTTGAAATAAACATAACACCCCATTCCCTACCCCCAAACTCACCTTGAATTTTGCCCAAGCCATCATCTTCACATTGGATTACTGTGACACTTAATAGGTGTCATGTTCACAGTATATCAGACATTTCAAACTGCTCCATTCCTTGAGAGAATTCAGATGGTAAAAAGCTGATGCAGTTCAAAATCTATTCTCTTGACATTTTTTGCTGTTAGCTTGTTGCTTTCTTCTGTATGAATTATGCATCGTGTTTTGCCTGCTATCAGTTTGTGCAAATGACACAGAACTTCTCCTTTATATTTAAAAGAAACAGACAACCAGACTATTAATAAAATCCATCTCTGAGAACTTCTCTTCATTACATTCTAATCCACCACAGCAGAAAATGTAGCAAGAGATCCTTGATTTGAACAGGCTGTTGTAGGAACAATTCTGAATGTGATGCTATAAAAACAATGGCAGCTAGGGGATTTTTCTTAATCGTGGTCTGTCAGCATGCAGCATATTTGATAAAACCAAGCTTAGTATCCATATGATAATACCATTAGATAGCTACCCTTCTGCTTTTGTTACTTAGATCTTAAATACTTTTGTTTTCACTGCTATTTAAAATATTTTCTTGAGCATTACACATGGATTTCAAGACATGAAAACTCCTCAAGGAATCATCAGGATTTATGATCAGTGTCATTATAAAATAATATTTACATACCTCCTACAGTTTTCAAAAGTCTACCTACTTGACCAAAAGTATTTTTGAGACTTAAAATTCTTAATCATTCTGTAAAAATGCTTTTCAGCTACATGAGTGCAGAGAACAAGACAATCTTTATCTGGAAAAAAAAAAAAGTTAAAAAAAAAGGTTAATTTGAAGTACCAATACATCAACTTTTGTTCTAGATCACCATTCTGATCTCTTTCTGCCATCCTTACTTTTTCTTCTCCGATAGGAAAAAAATTCAGAGTTCAAGTCCTGATTCAAAACGCTGTAAAGCTTGTCCAGCAATGATTACAATTGGGTCTCAAGTTCGTAAGAGGAAAAAAAAAAAAACCTGAAAGTGGGAGTGGTGGAGCAGTCAGATGCCTAAAATACAAATTAAGAAAATACAGAGGTGCAATTAACTCCACTGAAGCCTGTAAATCTATCTCATCCCAAGAAAATGACTTGATTGGATTTTTAGATTATTATGATCCAAAAAAAATCCTGCCAAACACATTCTGTTCTCCAAAAGTGTGACAATCTTTTGAACTACACCCTGACAAGTCTTGAAGCATGAGAAATGAAAATTAAAAGCCAAAAAAAAAAAAAAGTCTATGCTTTGCCATAAACACAGAGAATAAATATTGTGAAACATTGCTTATAGTTCAAAGGAAACGTACTTGGTTACATACACCATTCTTTCCTACTTCACACCTTTCTTATTTGAAATGTGGGAGAAGTCATGGGCTGTGTGCTTGAATATGGGGAGAAGGCAGGAGTGAAGCATAGCTGGGGTCTGAATTAGAGAGAAAAGGTATTTTCTCTTGGCTTAGTGGGCTTTTTTTTTTGGTTGGTTTTTGTGGGATTTAACTAAGGAAGTTGTATTCCATTATGTAGCACTGTAATATTAGGAACTAAAAACGTCAGACAGGTATTTTTTCCACCTGGGCAAGTTTTTCATATCAGGTATTAGCAACACTTGGAAGAAAAACAAATGTAGAAACACCAGGTATAATGAAGATAAAAAATCTAGTTGTGGTGAGTCTTACCTGAATCTGAAACATTCTCCTAAAAGGTTTGCAGGAGTTCCTTACAAAAACATTTTGTAGAAGTGCGCATTTCAAGCAAAGGAACGGGGAGAGGGAAAAAAAAGATGGCATCCCCAGTCATCAGCTAAATGCACACGGGATAATTTTTGACCTAATCTGAAAATAAGTTGCACTTAAGTCTCTTATTCATAACACAACAAAACTTAAAGGTGAAAGAGGTGCTGTATAGAATAAATGTTTCCTGATGGTAAAAAACAGCAAAGTCTGAGCTAATCTGAACCTGATCTGTACAGGTAAGTGGCATGAACAGCCCTTTCATAGTGCCACTAGCTACAATTTTTAGCAGAAGTTGAGGCCAAGCACAGGGGGGAAAACGTGACATGACATACAGAAAAAATGAATAAAATATGTTGTAATCATTTCTTACGCAACTTCTACATTAGTTAAGCATTCAAATGAAAAGAGGCCTGGAGACTCACTGCTTGGATTGCAAGAAATCACTCGGGTGCAAGTGGATATAGGAAGATATCCACTTGTATATCACATCAAGGTAGTAAATATATAACTTAGAGAAAGCAATTGTTGGTTAAATGAAACAAAATAAAAAAACAAACAAACAAAAAAATCCACAACACACCAAACCTCTTTCTACATCACTGAAGAGTGATTAAACTCAGACAATGCATGTGTGTCCCCCCATGGCTTATGTTCCAGAAACTAAAATGCACATTAATTCCAATTCAAACAGGAATAGGAAAAGTACAGAACTGTGTCTTGACATCATTGCCTAATCCCGATGCAAGAAGCTGAAGTTCCTGCTTTGCTTATGGAAGGCTACTATATTGCGAAGTGGTATCTGCAACAGGGCTGTCAGTTAGCCATGCCTGTAGAATCTGAAATTACCGATTTTGCTTGTGTATGAGTCATTAGGCTGCACTTCTGACTCTCATAGGAGATGACTAATCTAACGCATAGGCAAACAAACCCAACAATTTTCTCTGATCCACTGGTAGACAGTATGTATTTAGTTAGGTGTGTTACACAGCTGAGCTTCTGTTTCCTGAAGATAAATCGTGCTGCAAAGTTTATAAAGGAAACGTAAGCAACATGCTTAGAGAAAATTTTAGAACCTTTGCTGTACTTACAGCGTTTACATGCTTCTACTCTATTACCTATGATAAGAAAATATAAAAAATATTAGCAGATTCACATATACTTGGAAGGTATCTAATGTTGCTGGCTAGGACTTAATAATACACAAGTAAGAAGAAACAAAACTGTCTTTACGTGAAACACAAAAAAAGGAATAGTATTAGGGATCACAAGGTCTTCAAGTAATGCCTCCAGATTGCTGGCACCTAGCTAACTAAATCCAAAATTATTTTCTTTGTGAACCAATGTTCACTATTAAGTTGCTTTATCTCAAGGGCTAGAAACTTCAAGGGTTTAAAAATAAGTGCAATTATTGATTAATTGATGCATTTTAGTCTTTTGGAGATTTTTACTCTGTATTTTAGTTTTATTACCTGAATATCAAAATATCAACGCTGAAAAATTCAACAAGCTCTTAGTTCTGTAATTCCACCTGCCTGTGTTCTTCAAGAGTATTTATTTTATTCTTTTCACCAGAGAATTTTCATGAAAAAGAATAATTATCACACTGCTACTCACTCTTTATTATGGTTATCATGTATCTTTAGAGGGCTTAAAATAGCACTCATTCTCCTTGTGTTTGTACTTTACAAAATGCCATCCTCCTCAAAGAACTTATCTGAGTGTAACACAGGAGAAAACAGACAGAGTGAACCAGGGAAAGCAACACAAGAAAGGCTTGTGGTGGTGTCAGTGGGTGTGACTGCTGTAATCCCTGCAAGCAGCAGGCAAAGGAAAATCTACTTGAAAAATTGCTTCCTGGCCTCGTTACTATTTCAAAGCACACCTAGAAGATACAATGGTAAAAATATCAATGAGCAGTTTCACCTCATGATCATTTGTGCTCCCACTACCGATTAGGGGAGCAACAGCAGGACTACACAGGAGGTCTTTGGCCAACAAAGTCCTAAATTGGTAGCAGTATCTCAAACATAACATAAAAGTTTCCTAATATTAGGGCCTAGAAGATAACACAGATCCGTCTTATCATGATGTTAATATGACAAATGACCAGTGTGCTTCTGAGACCAAATGGCCTTTTATCTACAGAGTCCTTTGTTCTTTTTTTTTTTTAAGCTTACTAATTTATATATATATATATATACATATATATATATATATAATAAAAAAAATAAATCAGGCTTATTCCTGTTCCTTTCGCTATCGGTACTATAACTCCTGCTGAAATCAATTACAGCAGGGTACAAGTTCTGTGAGATTTATTCAGATTCCCAGAGCTACATCCAAGAATAACATTAAACTTAACCAATCTAATGAGAGCTATACTAAACATCAGTAATGAAGATGCACACTGGGCAGACAGAAAGAAGGTTTCCTGGCAAAGAGTGACTCACAGAACAACTGTCTCTGTGTGTTCCAGAGACAGACAAAATAGGGGATTTACTAATACTGGTGATTTTCATTTCAACTGTCTTATTACAAAGCCAATGAAACTAGAGCTGCTATAAAACTTCTAAAAATCAACAGGTTTCAGGAGAATGAGACAAATCTACAGTTCTACCTGTGAATGCTTTACAATAAATGTTTGAGTCTAGGTCCATAAATTCTTGATCTCAGCATCACATTCAAGAAGATGAATTACACGTTATTTATGAAGTGTTAAAAATACAAAACAAATAGCTGTTGAAGCTTGTATCTTAGCTCAACTCTCCTTGTAAAATGTCAAATACTCAGCAGAAAGTTTAAATTAGAGCTATGGTTGGCACAGATGTAGCTGACACATGAAACTACTGAAGTACCTAAGACTTTTCCCAAGACAAGTACTCATCTTAATTGCTTCAATACTGCCTTTTAAAAAAAATAAAAATAAAAATCAGTAGATCACAGAGTACTGATACACAATTAGAGATACATGTATCTAAGTAGCCTAAACAATGTAATTTCATATTTCTCTTAATTTATTTTTAATTTTATCATGTTAATTTGTTTTTTTGCCTGATGTTCTACTCCAGATCTGCTTTGGCTGACAGCACTGACAATGTGACTAGTATTTTTGCTTGTCCCTGCACTCCACAGTTACTTTAGAATACATGCACTAGACATTTCTTTATCAGTAATAAATGAAAGAAATGATCAGAAACAGGGCTAGCAGAAACCAAAATAGGTTATTTTGCATTTTTGATGACTTTCTGTGAAGGAAAGGGAAGTACTAAATGATCCAAAGAATCTTCTACTTAACTAGTATTGAATTCCATTTTGAATTCCATATGCCTCCTGCACATGAACAATCAGAAAATTTATAGGAGTATTTCCAGTGTCACTTTCCAGGAGTTTCACATGTCACATGAGCCCAATGCCATTCATTTGAATCATTCAACTTTTATGGCTTGCATAGGAGTCAACTCAAGTGACAGAGGAACAGACAGTATTTTCAAGGAACCAACTTTGGTATTTTTCCATGTTCTCCTGTAAGCAAGCTTGCTTTGCAGCAAAATGTCAGTTGAGTATTTTCAGAGTTTACAGGTACTTGACATCAATGAATTCATTTTTCCATGCTACAGAAAAACAGAAGCAACTACCATAATGATGGTCAAGACTGACTACTGGAAGGAAGTGTTCTAGAGCAATTGAATAGCACACTATTTAAATCAGATGAGCATCTATTAACAGAAGTTGTATACAATTTACAAGGTGGTATTACTGCTGCTTAGCCAAATTCCCTAGGGTTTGGATAAGAATTTCAACTTACCTTATTAACTGATTTTTAAATAGTCAGATATTCTTAAAATGTGAAGCTATTTTTTATTTTTATTTTTTTACAGTGTAGAGGGGAAAAAAGTAAATTTAGAGGAGAACAAGATCTAAACGACAGCCTCTTAATCTCACAAAGCAAATGCTAATACCTAGAACCATTCAAAATATTTTAAAACTATACTCAGGTAGAAGTTTGGCTCTGTAAAATGGATAACATGGGAATGCAAAATTTATCTTTAACTAGATTTAACACACTCATTCCTAGATGAGAAGATTTTTACAAGTTTGCTTAAGTTTTCTGACTTTGTTTCTCATTAAGTGAGGAATGAGTAAACGCAAAGAGAGAGCATAAGGATCTTGGTACAAATAAATAAGTATAAACTCAAACATCTATAGCATGTACAATAATCAATGACTACTGTCATATATGGAGTGGTAATTCGTGTCGAGAAAATGGTTGATATTAATAAAGAAGGGGGAGATGTGCATGCCATGCAGTCTCGGGTTACAAAGTTTCTGGGTGTTTGCCGTTGTTATATTCAAAGTTGTTTGACCAATGAAAAGTTGTTATGAAAAGAACTGCTGTGGGGAGAAGGATATAAGAGGGGAGCCTGTCCTCAAGATAAAAAAGAAGGCAACACGATGTGATGAAGTTATGTCATCAAAAAAGAAGCAGAAAGAAGGAATGAAAAGGAACAGGCTGGCAGAACGGAGACCAGGATGGGAACAGGCACTTTGATTGCCTCATGAAGATAGGTTCAGCCAAACTCAGCAAACTGCTCAGAGAAGCTCGTACAGAAAGTTGCTGGAAACAGGCGCACTGGAGCTGCAGAGAAGCTTGAGCTGAGAGAAGCAGAGCTGCGCACACAACTGCCTCTCGCTGGTAAGCAGTTGCGCATTATGGGGAATCACACGTCCTTAGGAACAAAGACTGTCCTGGTAACCTTACAGCTTATTCTCCTTATTAACAATTGGACAGTTTATGAGCCTGAAACCTGGGACCAAATTGAGGTCAAGGTGTGGGACTCTGCAACCAAAAACAACAAGGTTGCAGTGGGATTGCTCAGCACCTGGCGAGCAGTCTCTGAGGCCTTAAAGAGCCCTGTGGGACCACAGTCAGAAACGTGGTTTGCCGGACAGTGAGGGAGCTGCGGGCTCCTTTACTGATCCGACTGCTGCTCCATCGAAGGCTTTTGCTGTTCTGCCCCCTGGTGACCTGGACGTGCCTTTTGACCCAGGCCCTATTGTCCTTGAAAAGGAGATGCTTTTCTTGGATCCAGGAAGATTAGGATACAAAAGGCCCGAAGACCAAGTTGCTCGACAACTTAAAGCAAGACATATTGTTCAAAGGGAATGGAAAATGGAGACTTGTTTGTAGGCAAGAAAAGGAATGGAAAATGGAGACTGTTAAGTCATGGAACTTAAAAGATTGTTTGTTACCTTTCCTGATTGTACGTATGTATAGGCATACTTGGGTTTAGTATGTAAAGCAATGCTCTGTATATTTAGAATATTTGATGTTCATGTGTGCGTGTTGGTGGAGTGTAGACTCCCCGCACACCCAGCGCTGTTTACTTGCCTTTTATAGCTTTTATACCTTTTAGAAATATTCCTTTTAAATATTACTAAATTCAGATTGAGTTGAGACTTCATTTATAACGCTACTAATGCTGTTAGCTGAAGATTTTTTTTGATATACAGAAGCACAGATATATTAAAAAACATTTCACATGTAAATGTTTACTCAAACAAAATCAGCTCAACACAACACACAGAATTCTCACTTCAGATGCTCAGATGTTTCAATTAAATGGTGTCATTGCATTACAAGGTAGAAAAATAATCATTTATTTAGAGAGCTGTAATCTCCTTGCTTCTCAGGTGTCTATACTAAATTTTTAGAATGCTCAAACTGTTTGATCACATCTACTATACAATACCCAAAAATACTTTTCAAAATTTCTAATTTTACCTGTTTCAGGCATTAAAGAAGATTTTTTTTTTTTTTTTTTTTTTACTGTTAGATGGTTTTTGTTGCTTTCCTCTTGTGGTTCCACAATTCAGGATACCAGCTCTGTAAAACTTTGAATTAATCACCGAGACGTTCAATACCCACCACAGTTGCCACCATTAAGTTTCATTAGGATCAAGTGTAAGTATACGACCATAATTCTATTTTATGGACCAGAATACACACTACGGAGTTACCATGTAATTTGCCATAAAGGGGCATAGATAGTAGTCCATATTATATCAAGGCAGCAAGCACAAAGTGAGCACACAAAAAATGCACATACAAACCACACAAAACTTAAGCAAATAGGGCAACACTTACACAATAACTTTTTGTGTCATTCATACAATTCTTCTGACCCCACATAAGGAACTCTCAGATCACTAAACATGAAATCATTTCCATCACATCATATGAAAACAGTATAGTTTATAGAATTAAATAGATTTGTGGGTGCATGTGTTATGTTTTAAACCTCATAGCTACTTTGCTTTGCCTGGGTCACCAGATTTTTCTCTCCTATGTCAAGTGCTTTCACATTTCCTATCATACTGCATTTAAAAGTGCAAATGCTTTTACTGAAAGCAGAAAGCTGCCTGGAAAAAGTGAGATCCTCGTTAACAAATACAGCATGTCTTGCAACAAATTACATTTGGTATTTAAAAACTACATTCATATTAATTCTCCATCCTTCACCCATTATTTTCACATTCTACCTTCCACAAGTCCCCTATTCCTGGCATTCTCTTTGGGAGATCATGAGATATTGTGGATAATTACAGTCATTTTCTACACATTTACAAAAGCATTTTTTACTGCTATTTATAATGCTGTTTGGCCTCCAAACATTAATGCAAAACAAACATTAACAGTTATTAAATGGAGAAACAGGGGTATTATTTAGGACTACTTTTATGGTATTTTACTCACCGTGATGTAAGTTTTCAGTCCAACCATTGCACATATTCTCAGAGCCAAAACACTCTTTTACAGCTCTTCTAGTAAACGTCAGGCTAGGATACTCTTGCTGGTATTTATGAATGATTTCTTTTCGAGCATCCCTAAAGACTGAAGGAGAAAAACAAACAACATTTAGAGCTGATACAGAAAAATCCTAAAAAATCCCTGAAGACTGCTAAAGTAATCAAGTAAATATTCTGTTCTAATTTCAAGCTATTGCATATTTTATTCAAAAGTTATCAATTGTCCAGGTCAGTTCAGAAGATAATATGCCTTTCTATAACAGCTATTATCAACAAAGCATGGACTGATTACACTTAGCAGATAGCTGAAGAGCTTTGTCAACAAGCTTTTCGGCCTCTAATGACCATTGCTAAACATCTGACAAGAGAAGATCATTTCTTCAATTCTCACAAAATTATTTGTTCAGAAGAACAATATCAGATAGAAGTACCGAAGGATAGCATGTCCATTCCATAATAAGCAATATATGTGCAAGATATGGTTTATGTCAGCTCTTAAACCCAAATTGACACAGCTTGGGGTTATAAAACACTTATGAAAAAGGTGTTGTTGTTGTTGTTTTTTTTTGTTATATGTTTTTGTGTGTTGTGTTTTTTTTTTTCCTCTCCATATGGCTATCACTTTTGTTTCAATTAATCTTTTAGATGCAGCCTTCCATCCCTCAGTTGTAATTTGTATTACAGCAGCCAGACCTACCACAGCACGTCGCAAACAGTGGTTGCACTAACTACAGGAACCTGCAAAGCGGAGGTGCTCAGTTGTACAAATCTACTTAGGGTCTGTGCCATGCTTTACCTCCCTCCCCAGAGGAATTTAACATGAGTGATGGGTCCCACTGACACCTTCTCTGTGTTGTAGGCCCAAAGATTTATAACAGAATCAGAAGATACTCGTAAGCTTTTATTGTATATGTGGTCTGTGGAGATGCTACCATTAAACAGTGTTGTTTTCACGTCTGATTTTACTCCACCCACGGCAGTAACATCCAAAACCACCCCCCAGAAGTATGTACACAAATCACTGATATGATGCTGGAAAGGATAAGTTACTGTATTCACCAGAATGCTTCAACATGATTGCAAAACAAGTCTGATTTGGCAGTCTGATTTTTTGATCTCAGCTGGAAAGAACCTGAAGTATGGCTAGGATTCTTCTCCCCACAAGAAACAACTGAAAACTACACCCTTACCACCTAGAAAAAGAAGTCACATTTCCAGCTGTAATAAATAAATAATCTCTCTTCAAAGTGCAGATGTCTTACATCAAACATGCAAGAGACTTCTGCTCCACAACTCCCAGAAGCAGCTCTAGTAGGTTCCTGTAACTCGTCAATGAGTAGGCAGATACTTGTTTAAGTAGCAAACTCAGGAGACAAGAGTCCCTCTTAATGTATTTTCTACTTAGATTTTCCATGGCACTCATGAACAAACATTACTGGAATAATTATAATATTACATAGCATAGAATGACACAGCTTGTTCAGAGTTTTTTGAACATTCAAATACATTATTGTGAGACCTGCTCCTCAAGACTGTTTTACTGATTTTTTTTTTTTTTTTTTTTGAGAAAGTTGTACTTATATTAAAAAAATTGATAGCAAGAGGTATCAGAACATGAAAACATGTGATAGTATGTGTGTGGGAACACAAATGTTTTTGAGTAGAGTTACATTGTTTAAAGTGAAGGAATGTAGTATTGAAATATGCTTGCAGTGGTAAGAAAGCTTAGCAGACAACCAGACTCCTTACAGCAATTAGGCAAAAATCAAGGTGTCAAGTCAGATAAGTGAAGAAATGTTACCACTTCAAAGAGTAAAGAAGTCAAAAGAAATTTGAAAGATATCAGGCCAGCAACTGAAGCCACGGATGGTCCTGAAGCATTGGATAGGTCGTGAACCTGGATTACCCACTCAATGGGGAACAGGGGAGGGTCCCAGTCATCAAGAAATAAAGTATATAAACCGTACTGTGTGACTGGTGGGCACCGTCCTGCTTGTGGCATGGCCTCCATTGCAATCACGAATAAAAATGCTACTTCTCTGAGATCCTCGCTTGAGCCTGTTACACTACAGAGTGTTTCTCACATTTGGATTTCATTTGTCTTTGAAACTGGTTTCTGAACCCCTGTTCTTATTCAGACTTTGTCATTTTGACTTTCCTGTCTTTTGATGGTATTGGGCAAGACCAAGAGAGAAAGCTCATGAACTCTTGTAAAAGTAAGCTTTCTTCACAGAACAGGTTTTCAGATCCAGTCCTGTCAGTCTTTATATCAATTCTGTGACTTCACAGGAGCTTTGGGTCAAGCATCAAGTGACAAAATGAATTTACTGCCTATGGAGACTTTTTTTTTCTTATCACTATCTGGTCCCCAGTACTGGAGTATTCCTTACCTTCAGTGAGATTAAAAACATACTTGTAAGAACTCGTTTTGTATCTTCGAGCCCTTTTGTCAATCATCCCATCGCAGCTAAAAAAATACCCAATTACAATTTCAAGTCCTGTACTGGAGTTGACCTTCTCATTTGCTTTAAATGCTTTTATTTCAGAACACTTTACTTGTCATGAAAAATACCTTGTACATTACTGAATGTAAATAATAAAGGTTAAGAGACAGCTGGAAATTAAGTGCTATGTGGTAAATTGACACATCCAAAGTGCACCATCACTACCCTAACTACTGTGCAATTTGCATATAGAATGAATAAGCCTGAAAAGACAACAACGGTTTATTAATTTGATGTAATCTGCCTGAAAATGAGGAAAGCATAAGTAAATATTTGTATGTGGGATGTCAGTTGTCTCTTTTACTCTATTATTACACACTGTTGTTTAGTTTGTATCTAAATGACCTGCTATGTTGGAATCCAGTTCTGTACCAAGCCTCAATAATAGAAATTATGTCTTCAAAAATATTTTACAGTTCCATTTGTGCAAGGATGCGACATGTTTGTATGACACATGAGAGATGAGATGGAAGACAAGGGTAATTAAAGAATTAGTTATCTAACTCCACTATTCTACAGATAGAGGTAGTTCTTCCTTTCAAATTATTATTATTTTTTTTTTTTTATTGTTCCCCTTGCTTTGAAATAAAATCAGCTATGACTGAACTGACAACTACACAACCACTACATGGTTAGTGGCAATGTCAAGACACTGAAAGGAAGCCTCAAACCATTTAGATTGAATTCACTCAAAAAGAGACCAATAATCACCTGATCTGCATTCCTGTGTGCACTTTATCTGATTTTTAGATATTTTCAAACACCAGCTTTCAAATTTCAAACATCTCATTTTTACATGCAAATACTTAGGTCAAACATCAAAATATTTGGCTTACAGGGACAGGCATAGGCAAAATCTAAATGTCTCACTCTCAGGTTAGTGGCAACCCTGTTAGATGACCCAACTAATTCTCACATGGGTTGGCACAAGCCTTTGTCTAGTCCACTCTAAAAACTGTATCTATATCCAAATGCATTTTTTTCCCACCAAATCTTTACAACATGACACTACAGACAAAAAATCCCATACAGTCATGGACTCCACATCCTCACTGATACCATTTTTACACTTTCTAATTACTGCACCTTCATATTGTGCATTTGCATTACAAAGAGTATTGAGTATCTTGGGATAGGCTGACGGATGCAAGAGACAAAGCTAGATTTAATTAAGACTACTAGTGAATAAAACCATGCCTGTCTTAGTGGGACTGAGGCCTTCCTAAAAGTTTTTCTGAAAGAAGAGTCCTTTAATGTAAAGGCCACTTCTGACTGCTAAAGACAATGTCTTACATATTCTCATAAAACAAATACAAAACCAAACAAAAAAAGTGGCACGAAGTTATGACCAATACATGTATCTTTTACAGAAAATCTCAAATACCCATGCCTCCAGGTTGGGAAATGGCCTGGGAAATTCTGACAGACCTAAGATTTAGAAGAGAAAAAACAAACAACTCTGCAACTGCCTGGCATTACCCCCACAGCTTCCATGGATGCAACCTAGGTCAGCACAAAGCAGATGAAATTTTGAAATAAGTATTATTTTAAATTCCCCTATTTCACAAAAATCCTGATGACAAAAGATGTGCTAGAAATCATGAAATTCTTGGGTTGAAAGGCCACCTACAGTTGCTACATTGCTAAAGCAAAGTTTATGTAAAAGAAGAAAAAAACCTTGGTTTTCCCTTTCCATTTTAGGTAAGAAGAAATACAAGGAGAAAAGAGTGGTAATAGCCATAAGAAAAATGTCTTCCAAGTAGCTAATTATTTTGCAACCACAAAATAAATTTATGATGAAGCTAGCCATTTTTCTGGGGAAAACCAACAAACAGAGCATGTAAGTTTGCTTTTAGGATAGCTATAAAAGTTATATTTTTGCTTGTTTCTGATGATCCCAAAAAATGATACTCCAAGACAAATTCTGAATAAATCTAGAACATTTTTTTTTAAACAGAAAATAATGGCCAGGAAAAGCAAACCAAACTAACAAACTAACCAACCAAAACACACAAAAAAGGAAGACCTTACGTGCTACCTCTAGAATAAGGAAGAAAACTTCCCAATTCATCTGCCTACATGACTCATTGGAAATCCTTAATACAGTGAGACAAATTATTGGAAAACACAAGAATGGCCGCAAGCAGGTAACAAAGACAGAAGGCAGAATGAAAATGTGATAGAGGAGGTGCACTCTCGGGTAACAGAGATAAACTTTATTACAAGCTTTGTTAGCTTTTATTTGCTTTGATGTGTAGTAGGAAACCTCATTTTTAACATCTCATTATGCTTTCTGTATCATTGCATAAGCAAACCTAAAGCCTTCTTTTTCTGATAAGGAAACAAGCTATATAATTCAACCTTCATCTTAAAGATGTGGGGACACATGACTAAATGTAAGGAAGGAAGCTTTGGATTTTCCTTCTAACACAGACTATTTTCGCAGAGATTAATAAATGCTGCAAGGTTTGCCAGGAGAGATTTCTGTACTAATGTATTCTAAATTTTGTTTCAAAATGCAAACAATTTTATCTTATGGATTCAATATTATTTATTAATTGCTCTGAGAAGAGCTGTTGAGCTCCTAAGATGCTTCGTGACAGGTGTGTTAATAATTCTTTCATGACAACGTTTGTAATTCAGAAATTCCAAGCCTATATTCAGTAACCAGCTAGACCTAACATATTAATAAACTCTTTAAATAAAAGATGTAATATAATGTGAATCTTAAAAAATAAATTTCCTTCATACTGTGTGAAATGAATACTTACATGTATACTAGTGGATTCAGATTTTTCTGACTTTTCTCAGCTACTGGATAGGGACACGAATTAATCACCCCTCCTTCATGTCCTACCCTGAGACACTTTGTGAGAATCCATAAAACACTCTCTTAGCTCTCAGGCATTTACTGTGAGTGTCACATCGTAAGGCTGCACATTTAGATTGTTTCCGCAGAGATCAGTCTGTTAATCTGCCCCTTAGCTTCTATTATCACTCTTTCACAGGCTGACAACAATTAGGCTGGTAGCAAGTTAATGAATATAATCCCGTTGCTTCTTTAACAATGCCTGGTCTGTCTGTTTTGTTTTTGTTTGCTTGTCTTATACCTCAAATTCTGAGCTGGTAGGGATAAGAATTATGTTTACATTTTTCAGGGCATGTTAATCCACAACTAGGGCCCTGAACTCTACAAGAATAAAACATGACCTGTTTTTCCAGTTTGGAAATAATAGAAATCAAAGTTCTTGATGCTTTGGTGGGCAACATGCACTACCCTAGAGAGCAGATGGTATACTGACTGGTAGAACCAAGTTTTAAGTGATTAGCACGGCATGCATACATGTAGGTATGAACTGACTACCTCATTCTAAATTAAGAGACAAATTAGATTTACAAGTATGTTAGATTCATGTATCATAGAAAAGTAACTACATACTGATGCAAAACAAGCTTTTTTAATTGTTGGACTAAGCCAGCAAGTGGACCAACTACAGGTGGTACAGTTCACCTCCTGCCCACCCCTACCACCATCTCCTTGCACATACAGATCTCCAGAGCATGCAACCCACGCTGGAAAGCAGTGGAAGAGAGAGCAGCTGAGAAGTGCAAATAGGTCCTGCTTCTAGTTTACTTCTCCTCTGGGGTCTTAGCCAAGGAAGGTAGCTAAACTTACCAACCACAGTTCTAAAGACCTTTGTCTCCTTTTCTCAAAACTCAATTTTTCTCAAAGCTCAATTAGTGCAATTAGTTTCTCTTGGTACTTACGAACTTGGTCTTTGTACATACTTCAGGGCAGAGTAGCCTGTTCCATAAAAGCTCCTCCCTCAAATCCAACAGCAACAAACACTCCTACTAAGATTGACAACCAATCTACCTGAAATCAGAACAGCTTTCATGAAATGAACAAAAACAAGCCCCCTAACACACACTTCAAAGGAAACCACAAAAATGGAGTTAGAAGAGCTGACATATTCAATATAATAATTGGGAGAGAAATAGGGAAACGTGAAATCTTAATTCTGTAATGACAAAAAGGTTCAAACATAAATTGTTTTTACACAACAAGAACTGTTGAGGTTATCCTCTAAATGACTTTCTCTATATTCATGGTTTATAAAAGTCAACAAGTATCAGTAAGAAGAGAAAAGGCAGGAGGGCTACAGGAAAGGGCAAGGACTATTTCCCAAGAGAAAATGACTAGCACAACTGTATTCTCTTTTCCTGTCCATGCAGTTTAACCAGAAGAATATACACCTCTCCATTTCTTTTTTAAAGGCCATAGAAAGAGGATGAATCTATATAATATGCTGAAAAAATTATTCCAGCAATAGTTTGACCATGAGCCAGCAGTGTGCCCTGGTGGCCAAGAGGGCCAATGGGATCCTGGCGTGCATTAAAAGGAGCGTGGCCAGCAGGTCAAGGGGGGGATCCCCCCCCCCCCCCCCCCCGCCCTGCTCAGGCCTCACCTGGAGTACTGTGTCCAGTTCTGGGCTCCCCGATACAAAAAAAGACAGGGATCTCATGGAAAGAGTCCAGCGGAGGACCACAAAGATGATGCAGGGCCTGGAGCATCTTCCCTATGAGGAAAGGCTGAGAGACCTGGGGCTGTTCAGCCTGGAGAAAAAAAGACTGAGAGGGGATCTCATCAATGTGTACAAATACCTGAGCTGTGGAAGACAGAGGGATTTGGCCAACCTCTTTTCAGTGGTTTGCGGGGACAGGACAAGGGGTAATGGCCACAAGACGGAGCACAGGAAGTTCTGCACCAACACCCAAAAGAACTTCTTCATGGTGATGGTGACGGAGCACTGGAACAGGCTGCCCAGGGATGTTGTGGAGCCTCCTTCTCTGGAGATATTCAAGGCCTGTCTGGATGCCTACCTGGACAGCCTGCTCTAAGGAACCTGCTTTGGCAGGGGGGTTGGACCCGATGATCTCTCGAGGTCCCTTCCAAACCCTACAATTCTGTGATTCTGTAAATACTAAATTTTCAAGGCTTTTCTTACAGTTTACTGCTAGTTTTCTAGTGTCTATCCCACATAGCCAGAGGAAGAGGGATATACATACATATTCTTCATATTCTTTAGAAGTCTGCATGTCAAAGTTTAAAGACCAAGTAAGATATTAATGTGGAGAGCATCAACAACTCAAGACATGAACCACTGAAGTTAAATGATTCAAAGACTGAAAGAAAATCAAGCTATGCTGGGAAAGCTGAATTTATTTCTGTAACCCAGATACCTTTCCCTGTATAATCCTGCCACACACTATGTTACTAGCTTGCTGTCACTATAAAGTTTATGATTATAGATTGCTGGGGATACCTAGAAGCACATAAGGATAATTTATCTATTATGGCATGCTGTATTAGTAAATATCCAGGCTACATCAGTTAGACAAATGGGGGGATTCAAAGCTTAAGCTTTGAAAAATTTGCTTGTTTACTACTTCTTCCAGAAAGGATTTTTCATATTCCACAACATAAAAAGTTATAGGAGGAGAGGGAAAGCTAGTCAGCAAATGCATTTCTTTACAAAACATGTAGACCCAGACAGTGCTTCTCCAAGGCAATGTTACCCAGCAGTGACATGGGTTTCTACTACTTCCAAAAATTATCTTGACAACATGCATTCTTTTTTCAGCACCTAAACAGGCAAGAACTGTTTTAATGCTTTATGTTAGTCATTTTAGTTGTTTTATTATTGTTTCCATACAAAGCACTATCCATTTTTAGCCTAAAAAAATATACTCCACAAATGGATGTTAAACTTGGCCTCTTTTCATAATGAAATCATATATATTACACTAAAAAAGAGCCAACATGTTTCAGATTCATTGTTGATCAAATGCATCCCATTCTCATATAATTATTTTTAAGATGCAGCAAAAGAAAAGCTTTTCAAATTAAACAATCTAGTTTAATTAATTTATAACTTGACCTGAACATTCCAATTCTCATCAAAACGATGAGAGCCGAGTCAGTGTATGATTTCTAGAAACCACCCCGCTAGTTTTCAGGCAAACAGCACATGAAGTTAAGTTGTTTACTATACCACCAGTCCAGGTAATTCTGTAAAGCTTTGCTCTATCCACTTGCCTTCTCTGTGCCTCTGTTTAGGCATCTAGAAAATGTAGAAAACAGCATACGCTTCCCTAGTATATTAGAAGGTGGAATGCTCAGACTGTGCTCCAAGGTAAGAAAGAATGACTGTCAAAACAAAACAGAAAGTCACAGTCTTTGCTCTCAAAGTGAGTAGCTAATGGTCAGCGAAGTCAGACCCCCTTCCCAAATCAGCTGGTGTCTCCTGGAAGTATTTACCCTTTAAACGGAAGCAATAGCAGCACTTCCTGTAGTAAAATATACTTTGCAGAACAACAAATCTATCCTCAATGTCACATTTGACATATTATATCCAAAAATACTCTGGTTATCCTTGAAGGTTTCAATTTTCTCCTATACAGATTTATTCATTCATGGGTTTTGTCTTTCTCTGATAATGGGAAAAAGAGGTGGGGGGAGAAGGGCAGGGAAGAGGTTGGGTTTAAAAGGGATTCTGATTTTTTATATATATATTTCATTGCTTTCTTTCCAGTATGCGAGGTAAACCCTTACACTAGTGCTGTGCTGTGATTTTGGTCACTAGTGTATTATGCAGATTCCATTAGGTACTCGTACGCACTATAGTAGATGAGGTGCAATCATCCTGAAAAGATTTTCCTCATCCATGATACTTAAGGAATTTGAGTCCATTTAGTACTGAAGTCTGCCTTCAGTAAGCTCATCTTCTTCCATCTCATGTCTAAATGCTGCTCTTGGATATCTGTTACAACAGAATCATTTTCAAAGACACACACCACTTCTGAAAGCTATATCTTAGTCTGTTCCCAAACTTTGGGAACCTGATGGCAAACTGTTAAGATTTCAGAACAGAAAGTATGACATTGATGGAAAAACCATATGATGTGCTTAATGATTTTATGTCTTTCAAACACAAGAGCAAAACAGCACAATTGAACCCAACTCTCCATGAAAGAACTCTAATCTGAGGTTATCTCAATCCTATTTTTTTCCCCTTATCTTACAATATTCTTCCTTGATTTGGGTTGCTAAGGCTATTACTGCATTAACACAGGTACTTTAAGCAAGTACTACATGCATTTAAACATCCCTGTTCTATGGAGGTAAGTGAGATAACATTTACCTTTATAGTTTTATTTTAATATCCTACTTCTTCTTCTCCAATTTGCTTTGTGACATTTCTACAACAGTTAGTTTACTGTACAAAAATAGGAAGTTATAGTTATGCATATTCTCAGTGAATTCCACTGAGAATTGATGTTTTGGTGTTACTATGAAAAACATCATTATTTAAGCTTGTTGTCTTCACTGGAAGCGCAACTGAGTATCCAATAGAAGACTTTAAAAAATCTATGGGGAACACATATGCTAGTATATTTCATACGTAAATTGAAAAGCATTTTTTGCTTTAAACAAAACAAAAAAAAAAAAAAAAAGCGCTTTTTAAAGTATTGGTGCATGGAAGAGACACAGTGACATGCAGATAAAGGGTATAAATGAACTTTTTATTTTAGGCACTGACAAGGACATTGCACAGAGCCAGAAGTGGCTACCTGTTTTACCAACACCAGTTAACAATCCAAATATTTAAGTAGCCTGAATTAACTGTTTGGTTACACATTGATTTATCCATTCTTCTGTGTGGGCAAATAAGTTTGTGAGAATTAAGATACCTGAAACAGAGGTAGGAAACACATCAGGTTTTGCATCATTACAGGGGAAGTAATAATGGAGATTGAAATATGTATTAGCACAAAATAAAAAAGTGTAGGAGTATTTTTCATTAGCCATTGGGCATAACAATAAATGAATGAAAATATACATATTGTGAGCAGATATGTGAATGAGAAAAAAACATGCCACACTGAACCAAATGAACCTAAAGAGACAAACCCCTATAAATGAAGACCACCATACATTCAGTGATGTTTTTCTTAGATTTCAGAAGAAAAACTTCAGAACCTCCTTCCATTATTAAACCTTCATTCTCTCCATGCTATTTGTTACATATAGTTGCTAAAATCAAGTGAAGACTCGATACCAGAGGAATGGGCTAGTTCTCAAAAGTGGGGGACAAAAAGGAAAGGAAGGGGGACAAGGGAAGACATAAATGGGGAAAAATGGTACAAAGTAAACAATGCATTGTGTGCAGAAGCATGCTACATTTTTGTTACACAGTCTCTATTCTCTTTTAATCAGACACTTTTAATAGCTTGGTATGGTGAGAGAAAATTCCTGAAGACTGACAGAGATAGTATCCATGTTTGAAACGACCACTGTAAAAGACAGTAATAATTCAAATCTATAAACATGTGGGTTTGACCTCTCATGGACCAAAAACTTAATTTAAAAAGCTTCTTAAGAATATAAAGGAAGAAAGCTGGAATGTGCAGCTTGATAAAGAATAGCAACATGGAGTAGATTAAAGCAAAAGACAAAACAATTAACATGCTGCAGCACTGAACCATGTCTCAACCTCCATCACTGCCTACATGTGATGGCAGAGACTGAAAATGACCCAAACTGTAGCACCTGTTATGTTGCATATTAAACTGCAACTGTCAAATTACAGTTTTAAACATAGAAAGAGCACATTTTCAGAAGCAACCCATCTTTGTGATCTGTAATTTACAGCACCCATTACGGCTGACTCAATTTGTTACACATTGTAAACGGGCTTACTTGGCTTACACTAAGATAATTTATTTACCAAAAAATGCCTTATATTGTTTTGATGCAATGTACAACAAAGCCCCAGACTGCCGAAGAGGAGAGGGGAAAAGGTAGGAAAGAGGGGGCTGCCATGACTGCCCCACATAGGCACATACACACATTCCTGCTTACTCTGAAAATGAATATGAGTGCCACATTTGCAATATGGCCAAAGTCTTCCGCGTAATGCAGAGCTTTAAGCACATTGCAGACTTGGGAACACTTTTCCTTGCAGTTGCACTTCTGCTTTCCTTCTGAGACTAATTACGACTGCTGCCTCAAGCTGCCCTGTCTCTTTCTCACTAAGTCCCGAATTAACCTTGAAAGGAGACTGTCCTTGTACCTCCAGGAAAGAATTCCACATAAAGGTGAATCAGAGGGATCAATTAAGGGTTCAAAGAAGAAAGAGTGAGAAAAAGCTTATGCCATCTCATTCAATTGGGACTTTACTGGATCCATTTGATACATTCACTTTTCATTCTTTTCCTTTCTCATCTGTTCTTAGGCAAATCTGCCTTCTGGACACTCCTCTCTCAACAGACATCTGTACACAAAGCCTTTCAAGTACTAGGACAAAGAAAAAGAAGGTGCCTTGGAATTACAGGCTCATCCCCTCTCCTCCTAAGGCAAAATCCTGAAAATACTATCCAGAAACACAAGAAACTCATACAATCCTCCTTGCGGATCATTGTTTTAAAATCTACTCCTAACCAAAATGTGTGTATCGAAAAGACTACCGTAAAGACATAGAGGTGAAAAGAAACTCTCTAGCACCACTGGTGCAGAATCACTTTCATTGAATAGAGCAGAAAATCAGTTCTAACTATATCAGCAGAGCTACTTCTGTTTAAGAGTCTTCTCTGCATCGATTTGAGTATCAAATTGCTTTGTGAGAATTTGTGTTCATTCTGTTCCAGGTTTGAGGAAATCTTCGATTTTATTTCTCATCTGCAGCATAATGTCAGCTTTCATTGCTCATGGCCTGTTATGAAACAGAGTGAGACTGACACAATCCAACCTGCCTTGACAGAACCTGAGTTGTCATCTGTGAACTTGGTAAAAGTTCTTGTCTTATGCTGCAGTGACACAAAACACTTCAACGAGATATTTCAACAAGTTCAACAAGATATTTCTTCATAGATTCATTACATTTCTTTAAGATTCTGGTGGGCAAATTTCAGCTGATTTAATTGTATGAATTAGCTCATGATGATAAATGCTAAAACCAATCCAAATAGGAGGCAGTACTATTCTTCCTGGTGGCAAACAGCCATTTCAGTTTAGACAATTTTTGACACCTCATCAAAACTGTGAGGTTCCAGAAAACTCAGCAAGCAGCATAGTAGCTCATGCCCTGTGAAACAGGGAAATCCCACCCCACTGTACTATGCGGTACCCCTTTTTTATCTCTTGTTAGGTCACAGCATTTTCAACTCTCCACACACCAGTTTAGTCCAGCAAAAAAATCCGTAACTACTGATTCAGGGAAGGGTCCAACATTCTCCACTAGGTCTAGCATAAGGCTGAATACGCAGCATGCAGCTGAATAGTCACAACGAAGAGAAGCATGTGGGTGCATGCAAGTATGCTCACAATGACATACACCCTTCTTGTAGCACTGCCTTAAGCCAGTTGGGTTGGATCAGCCATCTGAGAAACTGCCACCTTAGCTTCAACCTTGACCTGTTGCCCGATTTAGTTCACTGCCTTGTTATATAGGTATTTATGTCAGAACAACTGATGAAGTGTAGCAGCCAAGGGAAGGGAAGAGAAAGATGTCTCTGGATGACAACACTGTGTTCTAAACCACTGCCTTAAAAGTAGACAAGTGAGAAATTCAATTGCTCAGGGTAACCTTCATGACGTAAGATAAAAATTAAGAGAAAAGCATCAAAGAAAGGAAAACAGGCTTTAATGGGAAATAAGCGTTAGAAAAAGGAACATAGGAATGACAACCAGTATGGGGGGAACTGGAATAACACTTAAAAAATTAAGTAATTTGAGTAATAAAGCATACTATTTTTTAAAAAAACTGCAAGTGATCATCTTTTTTTTTTTTTTTTTTTTGGTAATTCTCAGACACATTGGCCCAAATCATTGTTATTTAAAAATATGTTTGACATTCTGAATGTGTCAATGTAACTAACTTTGTGGGACTTGGAATGAGAAACAAAGTGAGAAACAATACTACTTTTGATTTCATGTATGTGATAAAAGTTTAATGGCTTGGCCATCCATTTATTCTTTTGTAATATGGCTCAATGATGTATCTCACTATGCTTCATCTAAAATTGAAGTCAGTCAACAGAGATCAGCTCTTCATGTTTAGTTGCTGTCATGTTTTTCTCATTCTTATGTGAGCCATAAAACATTGTCTGACTCCTAGCCTCACTGCATCAAAAGAAATCTTACATCTCATTCCTTTGGGCTCCTCTTGCTATTGAAATATTTGATGCTAAAATAGTTTTTGCATGGCAATGTCCTCCAGAACTCCTTTGTTATACCTAAAAAGGCTCAAACCAACTGATTGTTTGGTAGAATATACTAGAAGACTTCGATGAACTGTTTAAGCACTCAGATCTGCTGAATATGGACATTAAAATATTCAGTTCTAGAATATGTTTTGATATCAACCCATAACATGTAACAATCTGGGAACCTCCTGACAAATCACTGCTTACATAAAACAGCAAACTACTTCTGGCATCTTTGGCTAGTGGTTGAGTTGGTCTTATGCCGCTTCCATATGTGGTCAGAACCCCATTGCTATCTATGACATGAAAGCACAAACCTTTCTTAATTTTACCTTAAACTAGTATTTGTTTTCATGACAGAGTGTCAGTAAATGGCTGATACAGAATAGAATAAAGATAGAATAGAATAAAGCAACCAAACAGAAAACTATTTAGGTGACAATGGCAATAGAAAAGGGAAAAACTTCAAGCCAAATTCTCAATTCCCCAGTTGAACTTGGCCTTCAGTTTAAAACCAGGAAAGAAGAGCTGGAATAAAGGATTATTTAAAAAAGGCGAGCATTTGCCTCTAACATTTGCAATAAGGCCTTTTCCTAATGTTATTTTTCTCCCTAGCAGTAACTGCAATCCCATATTATATGGCAGGCATGGTTTATAAGAATGGCAAAGTTTATAATCCCATTAGAATCTCATAAATGGTCCCTGATCTAAGACATACAACATGATCGGAACTGACAGCAATATATTCAGCTGGTAAAACACTAATCTATGGTAATTTTATCAAATTTTATCAATCCCAATAGATATCATACTCCACTACGTCAACACAAGATTCTAGTATCAGCTGGGAAAATATAAGTGTAGTACACAGTAACATACTAGAAACACTCACATTCAGACTCCTTCCCTGTCACCAATGCACTGACTCTTAGTACATTGACCTGTCCACTGTGCTCATCCCACCTCTTGTTAGGATTTTTTTTAAGTCCTACTCTACTACACACTACACTAGATGATACTGCATATGAATTATGTCTCAGTGGTTCTATTCAGGTGTGAAAGAAATGATCTGTGATACTTTTCTAGAACCACAAGTTACATCTTCAATCATAAGATAGATTTCAGATTATTATTCCTTTTCATACATCTCTGCATTCTGGTGTTTATCAAGTTATCTTATTTCCAGTCCAAAAATCAAAGTGGAGACATTGAGCAACCTGAAACCATAAATATCTTTCCTTTAAAGCCACCCAGTTTGGCACCAACCATTGAGTAGAATTTTTAGGTAACTTCTTAGACAGTTCTCATTGCAGCAATTTCATATGATGCATGCATTTTCGTATCAAGTAATTTCATCATTTCTCTCAGGCATTGGGAAGATTCCCCCCCCCCCCCCAAAAAAAAAAAAGAGTAGTTTTAAAGTCTGCCGATTATTACTTTGGTGTCACTTTGAGAAACGGCACAACAGACCCACTGAATGTTGAGTTTTTCAGAAGAACTTTCAATCTAATTACCACTCTCCAACGTAGCACTTACACTCTGCCTTCATACTGCTGTCTCACCTTAACACACAATCCTCACTTGACAAAACTCATCAAGGTGATAAGGGACAGTAAAACATCATGATACTACTATGGATAAAATTTAGGTGCATGACTGATCAGAAAAGCTAAAACTAAAGGTCACAAAACCATTTCAGATTATAGTGCAGGAATGTTTAAATGATAAATGTTATGTGCTAGAAAAGGAACATTTCCTCACACGTTTGTTTCACAATTTTACTTTTGTGTTCCGAATACTATTACTTCAAAGTAAAGAAATCAAATATTTAGACTGTGTGACAAATAAACAAATTACATTATTAGACTTCATGACACAGCTAAAAATTCTTATATACACATAAGCATAACTTAATGATGTCTTGATATAGCAATTCAACTACTCTACTAGTAGCATTAGCATGATGTCTGACTTACTCTATATACACAATGGGTCTGTCAGTAAAATTTGGAGTTAATGAGGGAGGTTTTTTTTATGACCAAAATGAGCTTCAAGTACTTTTCCTTGGAGATGTTGCATACCTGTCACATCTGAATGTAGAGGACTTGAAGAGGGGTGCTAAAAATCATCTGATTCTCTTTTAAATACATCACAGTGAGATCTTTTTACAGAGCTTCTTTTAAAAGCCACTGTTTTATTTTCTCCCTTATTTTTCCAGCTTTGAAAAGTAAAATGAGCAGTCAAGAAACATACTAGATGAATGGAAATAGCCCAGCTGAAATCCAAAACAATCCTTTAAGTTGAAAGAATAATTCTTAAAAGATTAATTCGATCTTCCTTTTACTGTACCACACCTACCCCTCACTATGAAAGTTCTTAAATTGGGACATTTATTACCAATATCCTACAGTTAAGGCAACTTTTCTTCCTCTGAGTCTAAAGCAAAACCCTGTGCATGTATGCTCACAAAGGAAAATTGACATTTTCTGCCCACAATACAGACGCTATAGATTTTGAGAGAACTCATTGCAGAGAGGCCCCTAGAGCTAGCATACAAATCTCAAAAAGTATCTGAAGGGAAAGGCACCATTAATATTAATATGCTTCCAGACAGCCAAAGATTTTTTTTGTTTGTTTAATGTAGGTTTGTTCTCTTGTAAAAAGCTTTTATTCAAATAAAACATGAAAAAAGTAAATTTGTTTGCATTTGTTTTTCTTTTTCTTAGAAGGACAATGCATACCTCCAACTACTTAAAAACTTATTGATCATCAGTAGATCACATATTAACATCTTTACTATACCAATCCAGAGGAAAATATATTTCATGGATTCTGCATATGAAAAGTTTAAAAAGCATACTACATAGAATTTGAAAGCTTAAGTTACAATAGAAAGGGATCAAATGTCTTTAACAAAATGACTGGGAAGCATTACCAGTGAGACCTGTACTTAATTTTCACTATAAATAAATAATAATAATAATAAAAGAGCAGCTCATTATTAGGCATTGTTCCTTTAGTTATCCTAACTCTGGTATTACATAGCCAGAGGGGAAACAAGGTTAAAAATCATTTTATATGCAGTACTCAGGCCAGGAATTGTTCTGAATGTGACAGGACAAAATAGAGGTTACAGCAATTCCAGAAAGTGAACTCCAGCCTGAAGGTATTATAACTAGCAGTGAGAGGATATAGAGTTTGAACAAACTTGTATCATTTGAGTGCCTTGCATCTCAATTTGTAGAACAAACAAAACAGTGAGTGATCGTATGCAAGAGAAACGGGGTTTATGCACGTGGAACCCAACTAAAATCACTGAAGTAGTTTCAGGCTACTGCATTTATATATATAATATATATCTATACATGGTAAACTGAAATGGAAAAGGAAACTATTCCTTAGTTGAAGAAATTCCTTCAATTCTTTCACTCCCCAACAGCAGAGATGCTGTTAAAATATGTAGTGACATTTATAGCTCACCCAAGATTAATTAAAGCATCAGGAAATAAAGCTCCAAAATTAGTCCTGGAAAAGCTGCAGGTGCCAAAATGCAATTTACATACTGAGGGGATGGAATATTTTAAAATTAAATATCATCATGGATCATCTACAAGAAGATAAGAGGAAAAATATACAGTATACTCCCTCAATGTGTCCTCCCCTCTGTCCCTCCCCCCCCCCCAACAGCAGCAAAAAAACGGCTCATCAAACATTAGCAAAAAGATAACTACAACACAGATGATGATAGCTTTGTTAACCTTCTCGTGGCACTCCACTAGCAATAACATACTGCTAGCAGAAGCCACCAAACCTAGGGAGCTAACAGCCTTCCTGAAGTGACTGCATTCTCTCTCTTGTTTTTATTACTTAATTTTCTCTACAACACTAATTCTAGCTGTTTCTTAACAATTTGTGAAGGATTTTAGAAAAACATCTCCACATCTCCTGGTCAAAGAGACAAAAGAAACATCAGCCAAATAAATACCTGCTTGTTTCTTTTCTGTACCTGCACTTATTTGAAGAGCTGTGGCTTGCACTCAAATCCATAGCTTTCATGAAAACTTCACAGAATCATCTAGGTTGGAAGAGACTTCCAAGATCACCTAGTCCAACCTCTGACCTAACATTAACAAGCCCTCCACTAAAAACCTCCAGGGAGGTCTTTAAAACTCAACCACTTCCCTGGGCAGCCCATTCCAATGCCTAACAACGCTTTCAGTAAGGAACAGAATCACCTAAGTTAGAAGAGACCTCCAAGAAGAGCTTACTCTTCTGCAGCTACTCTTTAGGAAGTGACAACAATGGACATTGTAGGAAATACAGAGGACAGTCTCTTAACAGCATATTTTCAATATAAGAACATAACAATTATGTTTAATGAGATTATACTAAGTCTTCTATGCATAATTGCCAAGTAATTGCCATAATTACCTTGGCACAGTCTTATATAAGCCCAACATTTTCTTAATATTTAGAATATTTATTTATTTATTTTTTAATAGGATCACAAGCTATATGGAGGGCTGACATAGCAAAAGACGCAGCTCTATATACGTATGGCACATCTGACAAGTTTGCTACTCAGAGACACTACATTGTATCAGGAACAGCCAATAAATAAGCCAGGTAAATATTGCCATATGGATGCAATTGCCTCAAGTGGTTTAATTGCTAGTCTATAACTAGTCAATCTGGCACTGGAAAGTCGACATGGAGGAAATAAACAACAATTCAGAACATTCAGTCTCCAAAAACAAGAATTCCCATTGATTAGGGTATCATGGGAAGCCTTCCCAGCCCTCCTGGAATGATCAGAATCATTCTTACATGGCCTTGTCTTTTGCTTAAATGTCTCCACAAGATATTCAGGTCTAACTTCCGCAAACTAGGAGTGCTTCAGTAAGTTCTTTTGGGATTCATGATCACAACTTCAAGGCACCAAAAAATATGATCCTTTTGAACTACACAGAACTTAGGTCAGGGAGATCACTCACCAATTATCATAGCAGGCATAACATAAAGAAGATTAATGTAATCTGTTGTTTACTAACAACAGGTCAGAGCAGTGAGAACTAAAAGCAAACTAGAAACACCTTCTCCATTTCCCATCCACCACCAATTTGAGCTGCACATCAAACCTTGTCAGATTTAATCTTTAACTTCAGTGTTTTTGTTTTGTCTAAAGCTCATTTTCCACCTGCAACTTCTTTGTGTCTCTAAGTCAAGCACTTACAGGTACGGTTGTAAAAACTGGCATTCATCATAGAAATACGACTAAGAGCAACAATGGAAATAAGAGGAATGGAATAAGCATTCTGTCTTGGAGAAAGAACAAAATATTCCCACAAAATAGAAAAGTGCTGTGAATAGACTTGAAAGAAAATTACAGTAATTTTAAAAAATTTTACTAGCTTACATTCTACATAATAATTCTACAGCCACTACAGCTCTTTTTAGAACTGTGTTTTATTATTTTCTTTTAAAATCTGTATTCATTATCTGAGCTATTTATACAATCTGTATTGTCAACCTCTCCATTTAATATATATAAAAATCTTGTCTATCAAGAAGGCTAAGGAGGGTAGGGAAATATCCATATCAAATCGAGTTCTTCAGGGTGTTAGCATATGCTGTCACTCAAGCGTGTTTAGGATTAAGTCCACATTCTGGAGACAAAATATTACTGCTTTCCTTCCAGGTCATACTGAATTTCCATGTCTAATTCCTAAAGGCAGTTACTCTATTGAGATTGCTCAAGTGGAAAACTAGACTGCTTACAGGTAAGCAAACAAAACTCATCCTTCAGTTACCTCACAGATTGGTTTTCATAGTATCAGCATGCACAAGTACGTTAGAATACTTACCTCATTACTTGTCTGTTCTAGAGAACACATATTTTTCTTTAAAGATTCCAGTTACAACTGTTGTATTGCCGTTTATATATAATCTGACTACCACATACAAAATATTTTCTTTAGTCCTAAACATTTCAGTCAGACTCTTCAAAATACTATTGCAGAACTATATACAGATGAATTCTTCCTAGGCTATCTGGTTAGTACCATCAAATAATATTATTTTTGCTGTAAATATTCACAAATGGTTGATGTGAGAGTTGTATGGACTTTATAGCCTGAAATAACTTTCTCAACTTTGAATTGCTAATTATTTAAATGGAATTTGTCTAGAACAGGTTGGTTTCATTATCTTAAGTTGAGACATGCATCACAGGCTGTGAGAGGTAGGTCTTGAATTTAAAACCTCTTTCTCAATTGAAGAGTTCCTCCAACGTAATCTAAAGCACAGCAGGCATACTTTTTATCCAAATGACTTGAATCACCCTGGGAAAACATAATGAAGGCTTCCTCACATGAATTAGAGATTTGAAGTTTAGCAAATTCAGAACGAGCACTCTTCAATTTTCTAGCCTAGAGAGCCAATAGCACTTTCCACTACTACAACTGCTCACCTAAGCAAAAACCAAATTCACAGCCCACATTTTGGAACTCATTCAATTCCCTTTTGTGAAAAAGCATTCGTCCAAGAATTGTCAGAAGAAGCTTTATGCCTTTTTAAAATACATGATTTTGAAAAAAAAAAAAAAGTCAGAAGAAAGGTCAGAGTATAAGGAGTCTAGAATAGCAACAAGGTAAGAATAAATGAAATTGTAAGTAAAAGTTAATGACCTGCGTATGGAAAAGATACTAGTTTTTGTTTGTTAATTTCTTTATTTTTTTTCTCCACTAAAATTATTCTGGACAAAGAAATAAATTACTAATACTGTGGAAGGAAAAGCTATTTACTTTGAAGGATGCTCTTCTTCAACGTTTGCCCCTTACCATAAATGAATCAAAGTGTATGTTTGCTTCAAACGTTGCCACAGACCACATTTATTTCTACTAAGTTGAAGATACTAGCTGAAGCAAAGTAGTACTTATACGTGAGGGAATTAGATTTTTCCCTGTATTTGTTAAAGAATCAATATTTCTAAATTCGTGATCTTCACTTGCAGTTTACCTTATGTTCTTGTAGTAATTGGAATCTCCAAATACTACTATTACAAGGACTTAAGAATAAAACCTAGAATATTCTTTGTATTTTTCCTTGCTGTATGAATAAAAATTACATAAAGTATAATTGGAGGAAAGCATAATTTTCCCTGTCTTAAATATGCTCTCACAGAGGTGCAAACAACATCACTTATTGGCTCGGCTCTGGTCAGCAGTGGGACAGCTTCTACATTCTTCTCACAGAAGCCACCACTATGGTCCCCTGCTACCAAAACCTTGCCATGTAAACCCACTACACTCATGTAGTCAATACATTTGTTTTGCATAACTGCAGACTGTTATATGACTATGAGATATGTGCACGCTACTTAATGGTTACTCATGAACAGCACTGGTGTCCCATAATGATTTTTTCCAACCAGTCTGTTAGAAGGAATAATCTGACAAGTGAAAGTATATTAAAAATAAAGTCACTTTGCTCTAGCATCCAGGAGACATAGGTTAGTTTTTCTCTCTTCAGTGATTTTATAATAATGAAGGGCATGTACAGTCTTTTTGTAATTGAAGGAAAGTACATTCACCAAGTCTTGATCAGAAGGAATATATAAATAAACAGCATATTTAAATAATTTTAAATTTTACAAAATGTTGCATTTTGTTAACTTTTATGATTTTGTCAGCACAAAACTTTTGCTTAACTTATAAGAAGGGGGAAAAGTCAAGATTTTTAACTACTCATGAGGTTATGTTGTTGCTAGAATTATTCAAGCTAAATGAAGCAGTAGTTGTTGCAATGCTAGACAAACAAACCTCTTTTCTATTACTAGCAGAAATAGCTTTCATTTTATTGCAGCTAGAATATCGCCGTCAATTTCTACAGTTTTCTGTAAAACACCTTCTGCAAGCTATCTACTGAGATTTACATATTTATACATCTAAAAAAAAAATCATCTTATCATCAGGACAAGTAAAATACCACGTATGTACATAGTAATGAGAATACAAGAACTGTACCTAGGGAATCTCCACAACTCAGGCAGAAGCTGGGGCTTAGGGAAAATGAACATGCTTGGAAGTGGAGGATACTGGCTCAGGCAAACTGACGAGATAGACTGCATGAGGGGCTGCCCATGTGGGTGGGTAGCAGGAGATTGGTAGGGTCTGAATGCCTGAGAAACTAGAAAATAACTTTGCAGATGGGCTTAGTGCTGCAAACTGCAGGAGAATAGGAAGGAGACTAGTCACAGAATCACAGAATTTCTAGGTTGGAAGAGACCTCAAGATCATCGAGTCCAACCTCTGACCTAACACTAA
The DNA here is from genome assembly GCF_963932015.1 of Anas acuta. Lineage (NCBI taxonomy): Eukaryota > Metazoa > Chordata > Aves > Anseriformes > Anatidae > Anas > Anas acuta. The sequence continues at coordinate 18,654,542 of NC_088988.1, read as the reverse complement.
CAGTCCCCACTAAACCATATCCCTAAGCTCTACATCTAAACGTCTTTTAAAGACTTCCAGGGATGGTGACTCCACCACTTCCCTGGGCAGCCTGTTCCAGTGTCTAACAACCCTTTCAGTAAAGAAATTCTTCCTAACATCTAACCTAAAACTCCCCTGGCTCAACTTAAGCCCATTCCCCCTCGTCCTGTCACCAGTCACGTGGGAGAACAGGCCATGGCCTCCTACACCTGCATGTCAGCAGAGGCAAGGCAGGGCCTCAGGTGGGTGGAAAGTGCAGCTGGTGCTGTTGTCCTGTGCCCAGATGGGGATCACAGCACAAGCAGCCTGCAGGGAAGCAGCCTGTAGCAGCCCTGGTAAAACTTGTTCAGATTTATTCAGGAAGCTCAAGTCCATTTTTCTGCTACATCAGTTTTCAGTTTTAGACTTTTCCATTACTAGCTGTCCCCAAAGTTCAAAAAACTTCATTTGCATATATATCCTATTCAGTCAAAATGTAAACGGCCCCTTACATACATAATTGGTTACTTCTGTGGTCATCTGCCTGGCTGACATCAGACAAACAAAAGATCAGCACTTTTATATACAGATCCTCTAACGTATTTCTTTAATGCTACTCTTTCCAAGTCATTTCACCTGTTTCAGTTGAGCAAGCAGAAACAGCTGCTGTGGATGAAGCAAGCTCCAGACCTCTTGCTTGCTTTGTGGAGCAACATAAGACCAAACCACAACCCAAGGAGAATAAAAAGCCCACCAGATCTATTACTATGTTTATTTTAGAAGAAATATAGCAGCAAGATATTCTTTACAAGAAAGAGCAGACTAAAGGGAATTAGTGTGGCTCTCATGGGGCCCCACCTGAGGTGGGTGGGAAAGTGTGAGACGCAGCAGGGTCTCATGTGGGCCACCCTCCATTTTGAGAAATGTTGCTTCAGCAAAGCCGAAGAAAATACCTGGAAGGGCTTGGTGCCTGTGGCCAGTGCTGAGCTGTGCTGACGCTTCTAGCAGCCCCCCTCTTTGGGATGGAACCTGGGTGGTTGCACTGAGGGGGAAATAGAAACCCTCCATGCTATGCCTGCCTCAGGTGAAGAGTTGCCCTCATGGCTGCTGTCGGCTGAGGAGAAAGACAGTGGGGCAGGGAGGGAGGCTGTGGTGGAGGGAAGCTGCCCTCGTACTTCCTCCTCCACTGTAGTGCACTGTAGTGCTGCTACTGTCCTGAGGAAGTGGTATGAAAAGGTCCTGTTTTCCTTACCCCCTTGTGTCAGCTGTTTACTGTTTCCCCCTTTTCAGGGCTGTGGTGACTTTTTAGGGGCTGCTTCAGGAAAAATTTGGGAGAGGAACATGCTTTTCCTCAGGTATAGGAACATCACAGCGGTTTAGGGTGGCCTTATTTCAGTCTCCTTCTTTAGGAGCTCCTGGTTTAGAAGAGAACGAGGAGTTCCTGCAAGTCTTCTGAGGAGAATACTGCCCACCCCTCAGATGAGGAAGAAGGTCCCTGTGGAGGTAGAAGGTGGGTGCTAAGTGAAGAAGATAGACAGCTAGAGACAGGGTGGTTCACAGGCTGGGGGGCTGCCTGCAGTCATGGCCCATTTGTGAGTGCCTTCAACAAACTTCCCTAAATGAAAAATATCTATGTAGTTCTTTACTGTCAGCTGCCATGTATACAAAATTAATTATTGTGACAGAGTAATATGGAGGTCACAAAACTACAAAGTAATGGGAAAGAGCAAATTAGAAATCATTAGGTTAGCTTATTAAGGACAGTATTCAAACCATAGTAAGGGTGACTCTAACGTGCTGTAATTTTGGATCAAGAATGGACTAGGTTGATCTCTTTAATAGTTTTTATGGTCTACGAAGTCTATAACTTAAACCATTTAAATTTATTTGAGCACGTTATTATTCAAAAGCAGAGAAGTTATGCTAATAAGATTATTGTTATATTAAAAATGGTGCTAATTTGAGGCTTCTAAGAATACAAATGTACAGCTCAAATGTTATGTTCTCATTAGTCACACAGTAGAGCATGACATAAAGTAGGTACTTCGTCATTGTTAGAAACAGAATGGCTTGAATGAACAATAGATTACACATTTTTCCATTAGGGGAGGGGACACACTTGTCAGCAAAACAAAGTGGTTCTGAAGAAAACATTAGTGACTAAAAATAAGAATGGAAAGTTGTTGCCTGTAGAAGGGGGGAAAAATGTGACACAGATGTATTGTTATTTGCTGGATACAATTTGAAACTATTTTTAAGTATTACTTTTAGCAAAGAGTTTCTGTTCTTAGACTGGGTTTTCTTTGGGGAAATATGCAATGGAAGAGAAGGTAGGTGTCCTTTATTCATGGATTATTTCATTAATATCTTGGTACTCTTTCCTCAAAAAAACTTTTCTTCCTCATGATAAAATGTCATATGTACAAATGCAGTTTGGAATATTTATACTTAATAATTGGAAAAGCAATACTATAATTAATCTTCCTTATAATTTAGCCATGGAGAGGTTTTTAATGGTTCTATAATGACACCTTGAGGAAAACATATAATTAAAATGTAAAACTGCTTTTGAACTTCAGAAAAAGAGTGGAAGTGTGCTTTTACTTTGTATTTAAGACTGATTTCCTATATAGACATTGTTTAAGTGTGGTTAAACGTAACTTACATAAACTTTTTTTTATTTATTTATTTATTTATTGAAAGCAAATGTGTGGTAGAGTACTTTTTGAAAACGTTTGATGCATCTGCTGGGCTTAATAATGGATAGGTAAAATTGTTGTGAACTGTGTCATCTTCCAAAGACCTCCACTCACTGTCAGTTTCCCTGGATGGAAAATAGTTTTGATCAGGAAGCTTGTGCTTACGGAACTGCACTAGTGTTTAGCTTGTTAGTCTTGACTAAGAATAAAAACTGGATCTCTGGTACCCATGAGATGTTGTGTTTAAATAAAAATAAATAAATAAAAATATTAAAAAAAAAAAAAAAAAATAAATCCAGATAGACTAACAGATGAAACATTTCCCCCCTTTATTTTCATACAAGCTCTCTCTTGATATTGGTATTTCATGGCTGTTGTCTTCCTTTGGCTGCCACTTTGGATTAATTATCTAGAAGTTGTTAAAAAGACCTAAATCAGTTCATCAGAATAGTCTCAGCTTTGATGTATTTTAGGAAGCTAGTTTCTATTTCTGGACAGTCTTGAAAGGAATGGAATATCTTTGTTCAGGATATTTCAGGAAGGTTATCTTTATCATTTAATTTATTATAGTCATTCTCTCATATTTGTTTTTTGGATGTCTTGAACCTGACTTTTTCTCCAAACTATGTGAGTAGTACACTTAACCCTTGAATAAAACTTAAGGGTAGTTCTTTTAAACAGGTTCCATCTGTTATTATCATTTAGAATAATTCAATAGATGTTAGGAAGAACTTCTTTACTGAAAGGGTTGTGAGGCATTGGAACAGGCTGCCCAGGGAGGTGGTGGAGTCACCATCCCTGGAAGTCTTCAAAAGACGTTTAGATGGAGAGCTTAGGGATATGGTTTAGTGGGGACTGTTAGTGTTAGGTTAGAGGTTGGACTCGATGATCTTGAGGTCTCTTCCAACCTAGAAATTCTGTGATTCTGTGAAGTGCTGAAATTGATTATTTCACTTGTGAATATTGATGACTTTCTCCTTGACAGTTGGTATGGATAATATCCCCTTAATGTCAGTAGTTCAAATAAAATTTTTTAGCTGTCTCACTGAAAAAATGTAAAAAATATGCTTTAAAATCAACTTTCTTCATATGTTCTGTGATGCATATTAAATTATATAATCCTTCACGTGCAGATTACTGAATTATTGTTGTTAATTTGAAACATCTTCTTATAATAATACTTCAGCTAAACTGCACATTAATCATAACTTGCATTTGCAGATAGTGTATGTTCAAGATTCTTGGGTAGTTATTTTTGAGGTAAAGGTGTTACCTAGCATCTAGAAACTTGTCTTAGAAGTGAGAATTTAAAGCTGTTATTTGTGCAGAAGGCTATTTTGGATGCTGTGAATAGGAAAATGGTTCACTGTAAAGCAAATCTTAGTGTCACATGAGCAACTACTATTGATAGCGTTTCAAGTACAGTTCTGAGAATAAGGAATCCAGACTGAGATTGTTCTCAGTCTCTGAGTCTTGTGACGCAATTTGAGTCTTCAGATGGTGGGTAATTTTTTAGGCTCTGGAAACTGTAGTATCTAGGGAAAACGGAATGAATAGAAAGCTTCAACCTTAATTATAAATTTTCTTGCCTTTGTGAATACAACTTTTGTACTTTAACGTGATCACTGCTCCTCTTCTATCTGTAACGAAAGCTGTATAGATTAGACAGAGATGTAAGTACTGAGGAAAAGGACATTTAGCACAATTTATAATTGTCTTATTCAAGTTCTTTGAAGGCATTCTATCAGAACAGCTAGAAAGCTGAACAAAAAACAAAGAATGCATCTGAGTTGAATTGATGTAGCATGTATGTTGATTGCAATCAAAAAAGTTTGTGGCTGGCATAAATTAAATGGAAGATGATTTAGTGTAAATTGTTTTTGTCAGTAACAGTAGACTTGAATTCCGTTGAGCTGCTTATTTGATGTGCAAAGACTGGCATTCTTATTGCTTTTACTGTTTGGAGCACATTATCCTTAAAGGATGAAATTGCTTTTAGTATATAGTGTGGGTTGTTTGTTTGTTTGTTTTTGTGAAAGTAGACTTTCTAAAATCATTTTGTTGCAATTACTTTTTCATTTACAGCCTTCATTGTTGGAGAATTTGCACAGGGAGAAAAAAAAATAACATATTTAATGCATGGCAGTAAAGCTGAAATCTGAATCGTCAAAGATGAAGCTTTTAATGTCAGAGTGACTGCCAAAAAAGGATTGTTGAGAAGCTGGAAGGTCTGACTATGTGTCCGTTACAAGCCTTTACAAACACAATGATGGCATCTGTAGTATAATTTGTGACTACCGTAGCTGTGCTGACAAAAACTGCTTACCTATACACTTGCACAACCCAAAATAGGGTTGTGATGATGTGGCTAATTATAGTTCTTTTGATTTATTTTTCCCATTGTATCTCTTTTAAACTCTGCTGAGGTAATCTGTGGTCATGAAAATATTCAGAACCTGAGACCTTGTCAGCACAGATAATGGTGATTAAAGTTTATGCAACACTTTCTTTACTTTGCTAGGTATTTACTGCATACATTCAGACTGGAATCTTGAAGGTAGGTGTTCTTGAGTGCACTAGAACAACAGGATGGTGCAAAGTGCCTTTTGTGCTTCCTAGTCATGCAATAGTTCACAGCCCTAACTGGTCCATGTTAGACAAAGCCTTAGTAAATAACAAGAACATGAGTAATAAAATGTCTTGACATACTGAGTTAGCATCATTATATTTTATGATTGGCATTAACTTCACAAAAATATATCTTACAGAAGAATGCAGTTCCTTTAAGAAATAGGCCTTTTCTTCTGTTTGTTTTCTATCCCATTAGACATTTTAATATGGCTAGAGAAGCAGTTGGAAGAAAAAAAAAAGCTGCTGAATCACACTGGAGTCTCTATTTTCAAACACAGACTGCATACAAAACAGGGTAATAGAAGAAAGCAAGCCCTACTTATAATGCATGCTCAATTAAAAATGTCCAAGTATACCCACTCTTTCAAGTTTTTTATAAAATAATTTGCTTCTAATATGTACAGTTACTAACAAGCAGTACATAAGCCTTAAGTGTTTAAGAAATATTTTTCCCAGCATGATTACAGGAAAATTCTTAATACGAAGATGGTACTTAACAGAACTGTCAATTCCAATGATAAATGACCATTTAACACACAATTTCTTGTGCATTTAATATGCAGAAAAACAATTATAATTCTTAATTAACAGATCAGCACATAAAAAATCATTTCCTAATGATTACTAGTTACTAGTTAGAAATTAGTAGTTACTAATTTCCTTTAAGGAAACTTCTATATACATCTACATTCTCCATGGAGCTTTTGTAGAGCTGTATTGCAGATAAGTCTTTTTCAGGGGAAAAAAAGTGTTTGGTTTTTAAAGTTGCTCTTTCAACAAGGTTAAATTAAGCTTGACTATGATTGTGGGTTGCACTGCATTAAGGAACTTGTTTATTTTATCTTCGTTACAGTATAAAGCCAATAAAGGTAAAATTCAGAGATTGCACATGATGTAGGGGGTTTGAGTCAATTTTGAAGTTGTCTTCTCATACCTCTCTTAATTTGTCTTATTCCAGGTGTGATTTATGGCCTGTTGGATATTCCAATTGTATTTTCTTGCATAATCTACAGCTTCTCAGAATTGCAACCTTGGTAGCCTTATAAAGAAGGTTAAAATGTCAATAGTCTCATGTTTATGAGAACTTGCTTGAAAGTTGCATGTCAAACTTAAACAATACACCAGAAAACATTATTCCTTTCCAGACTATGCTGGCTGACTGTTCAGGTTATGTTAGAAACATAAGTTAACCCATATTTTTTAAGGATGAATGGTATTACTTTGGAATATTACCATTCTGTATATAACTCTCAAGTAGTGCATGGTGTTTTATCAAAATGGACCTCTGTCCGTGGTCTGCCTCAGCTTCCTTCAGTGCATGTAAATGGGACAAATGAATTATTTACAATCTTTCTAGCTATAGATATTACTATTTGAGTCTTAATTTAAAAACATATGTGCACAGAAGCACAAGTCAAATGCTATAAAGTTTCTGAGAGACAGGGATAAAATACATCGGATATGATAGACTGCATATGTTCAGAGGCGCCTCTGGTCCATTAAGCTGATGTCTCCAGGGACTGCTATAAATTGCTGTTTTTTAGCTAAACATTTTATCTTATTCATATGTAACATGAAAGAGAAATTTCCTTCACAGGAATGTAAATTATGTTTTTAATTTCTTTCTTCCTTACCTCCCTCAGTCATAACGTGAAAGTATTTTAGAAATTCAAACTCTACAGTTGCAAGATAATTTCAATGTGCTTCCAAAGAGAGAGGATTGCATACACTGACTTCTTTGTTTTGTCTCCCCTCCCACTCTCTATAAAATGGAATTAATTTGAAGAAAAACAAAAATTGAGGAGGGAGAATGGGCATGTGTTTGTTTTGTTTAGCAAAAAAACTTGAACACAATTGTATTAATGAAAATAGTCTTGTGTGTCTGCCAGTTGCTCTCTGTTTTACAAGTTTACCATATAAAGAACTCCAGTGAACTGAAATTATTCCTTCACATAATCATATGAGCAAAACTCCATTGTGCTCAAGGCAGAATGCATGTATAAGTCCTATTAAAATGGGCATGAAAGCTTACATGGGTAGGGGAAGAATTCTAAGTACTGAGCAATCCAGAACTTCCCATTTTACAAAATTTACTTAATTCCTTAATGACAGCCTCAGTAAGTTGACATATATCATTGTAATGCTTGAAAAATAGAATTGGAGGATGACCTAAAATTTGAAATCTAATCTCAGCATCTGAACAAGGAAAACTGTATTTAAACTTTGTAAATTCTGTTTTGCAAAATTATGTCTTTCTTTAACTGAAGCCAAAGGAAAAGGTTCACAGATGAAAATAGCAGTTTATACCCTTCTAAGAGGAGCTGGACACTTAGAATTCATGCTTACACCTTTTTGAAAGATTTTTTTATTTTTTTTCCATAGTCTTGAGTTCATTTTCTATTAGTTTACTTTAATTCACTCATTAAAATACTTGTCTGAAATGATGCATCTCTAATACGATGACACTGCATTTGTGTGTCCAGATATAGCAGAAGACTAGAGAATTAAAAAAAAAAAAAGAAATTCTCTTCTAAAATATCGAAGTATTACAAACTGAACTACCAGACTGTGCCTTGCTGTCTTCTGCATTAACTATTTCACTGCATCATCTGTTTACAGTATGCTACCAAGACTAACTCCTGTATGTGAAGAACCGGATCTTGTTTCTTTTGATATTGGCAGGTGAATCTGCCACTGACCTTGTGACAATTTCTTGTAAACTGGAATTTAAAAAAAAACAAACACAAGTAGATTGAAATAGTGAGCATATGAGAACCTGATGAGCATTCTGGAACAGTGAAAACTAGCAGTAGACTAATCGTGTCTTCAGAAACAATACTCAAAGTTTTAAGAAAATAACATAGTCAAAGTAAGATGCAAGCCATTCCAGGCTATGTCAACATACATTTAATCTGAGTTAGAGTGGAATCAAGTCACAGACTATTCTTCAAGTTTCCAGGTTGGTGATGCAATCTGGATCGATGTTTCCAATTGATACCTCATGCTACATCAAAAATCTTAAGGAAAAGGTCTTGATCTTGAGGATATGAGAGACTGGCACCAGTGAGTTGATAAGGTTTGTATAGGGCAACTAGACTATATTTTGACACAACACAAAATTGAACATAAAATTGAAGAATTACTGGAAAGCAGTTTTCCAGAGTAAAATAAATTTGTCAGAACAATTGAGAAAAGTATACCTGTTAGAGATACTAATGTATGAACTCTGAGTGGCAGACGACCCTCAGTGCACAGCACTCTGTACTTCTCAAACTGCTTTGTTGAAGTTCAATAAGCCTGGAGATTAACTGCTTTTAACTTGGTATGTCACTGGTGATTCATTTTGAGTTTTAGCCCGAGTTAAACAGTATTTCATGTGTTATCAGTTTTTTACTCATCTGAGTTGTCTTTCAAAATCTCATTACTTTTCTTTAATCACACTTTAAAGCAGCTGCACTGTAACACATTGTGAAGGAAACAAACTTATAGTGCGGCAGCCTTTTGTTTTCTTCTCCTCTTCTTCCACTCACCATTTAAGTTACCTTACCCCAGGGAAATCTCTAAAACATGTACAGCTGGTTCTGCATCATATCCATCCAGCCACAGAGGGTTGCTGATAGACACTTTGTGATTCAGCTCATGAAGCATCCTCGGAGGAAGACTTTTGAACTCAATAGAGCTTAGAACCTGGGCTTTTGGTAGCCTGGGTTTTTGGGCTACATAATAACTTGCCTGTCCATTGCAAAGGTAGCAAACCTCACCATTAGCCTAGATAGGAGTGCAGGGGAGGAGGCAGCTGTTGTTGTCAGTGTTGGTACCAGTTAAAGAAAAAAGGGTAGAAAGGAAATTTGTGGGTACAGTCAGCCTGCCAGGTGGAGAAGAACAGTGGTAGTAGCAGCTGAAACAGTATCAGTCTGATGTGCAGGACCTGGGAGCAATGGAGGCCTTTCACTGAAGATGGGACAAAGACACTTACCAAGGCTCTGCAGTAAAAGCAACGTCTAATGAGATTTCACTAAGGTGAACATGTTGTGTTTGCACGAGTTCATCATGGAATCCTGATGTACTAATCATTTTTCAGACAATTTCATACATGAGTTAAATCCTTCTGAGGGAAGACAATGATGGAAGCCATAGCAATGTCATTAATACAAAAAGCACATGGACATAATATAATTATTAGATGATATTCCTTCAAGTCATAGTAAAAAGTCCTTGCAACACTCTACAACTAACATCCTTAATTCATATATTTTTTTAAAGAGGTAAATCTGCTTTTCTTATGCTTTTCCAGTCCAAAAATAACAATAATAATAATGCAATTAGAGAAAAGACAGGAAAGAAAGTACTTATCTCTTAAAATAATCATATTCAAGTTGGATCATATTTGTGAGAAATTCCGCATAGCTCTATGAAGCATCCACTGGGGACTGTTAGGCTGCAAGTATTAGGAAAGATTTTTGAACAATACCATTTTCTGGAGAAAATGAGCATGAAAGACGAGTTTAAAATGCCTCCTTTTGTATCCAAGTGAAGTTATATTGGATTTTATAAGGACAAGTTTTATGACAATATAAACAGCTCTGGTGTTTAAAAAAGAAGTTTAGTCAATTAAAACATGCTGCTTTTCACAGGTGAGTTGTCTAGATATTACTCTTAGTTTCTTGCTATGGTTCATAAATCTGGCACTAGTGGTTTTTTGTTCTTTTTTTTCCTTCTCATTCTGAACAAGAACAATGCAACCTGGTAATCCACAATAACATCCTATGCAGAGCGTCTATTATGAACTGTGCTCTGCTAACAGCACCTGGGAAAGGTAGGATCTCCGCGCTCAGTATAGGTTATGTACCAGGACTCTTGCAGACACTCAAGGGGTTTTGTGTATGAATTAATGAGTTGCTTGAATGATTTCACTGGTATCTGCCATTTAATAGAGTTTTTAGATGTGTACCACAATGATTTATTAGGCAGAAATCAAAACTGTCTTAGGAAGTAAATGGAAGATCATGAGAACAGTAGGAAGTGAAGTAGTATCAGATTTGTGCTTGTAAAATAAGTAAGTTAAAAACACAAGGGAAAAAATATGGTCTGTAGATGTAGATTTCATACCAAAACTGGAAGGAAGAGCTATTAAAAAGTTTTAAGTGCAGTGACCCCAAATGAGTAAGAATTACCTAGTGCCTGCCATCTCTTGTAAAAGATTGTCGTTGCTTTGTTGTGCTGCCTAAAGCAGTGTGAAGCACACAGATCTGATGTCCATACTGACACATTCCTTACCTGTCTGCTGCAAGGATATATAGCTGCTTCCCACCCTCTTCAGATTCCTTTTACTGTCTACTGCTGTGAGTGCTGCTGATTGCAGAGGAAAGATTAAACTGCCAGAATCATACTACAACATATATAACTTGTCACTTCAGTGACAGTTTCAGTCCTGCTGTTACAGAAAGTTTAATTTATATGGATTTAATTTATAGGAATCTAGTCTAAAAAATGCATTTTTAGAAAGAAAGAAGACTGAAAAGTTCACTAGACAAAAACTTCCTTTTCAATGCATCATAGATTAACAAGTATGTAAACTTAGAAAGAAATGGAGCTATATTAAGAACAAGTTACATAACAGAAGCTTGTATGTTTTTCCTGAGTTAAATGAACAGGACAAAGACAACAGGCAAATTTTCTCCTATCGAGTTCAATTCAGTTGTACTGCAATGAAGCCAGAGCTTTGGCTGGTGCTCTGCTGAGCACAGTGCATGGCCCTGATGCATGGAATTCAAGAATTGCAAAAGCTTCATATGATAGTCTATGAAATTCTTTAGTTCTATTTTATGAATACGGTCACAGAAACCTAGAAGTAAGATTAGGCCTCACATTTTGATTGTGTGGTAAATGAAAGGAGGTGAAAAATGACCTTCACAGGGTGTGCTCCTCTTCCCCCGAGGGAAAGAGAGAATCAAACGGTACTTTCATCTCCTCATTGTCCCTTTAGTGGAAGAACACTAATGCTGAGAGAAGACATGATGAGCCCTGCTTGCCTGGAAAAGGCTGAAGATGTGTCTGTGAATGGGAATTCCTTGCTTTGCTTTGCCTGTGTGTGTGGCTTTTGATTCATCTAGTAAACTGTCTTTATTTCAACCCGTGTGTTCCTGTGCTTTGACCTTTCCAATTCTTCCCCCTTCCCACCTGGGGAGAGTAAGTAGCTCTGTGTTTCTTAGTTGCCTGTCAGGGTTAAACTACAACAGTAACCTGAAAAGTTAATGGGGGAAGTTTGCTCAGCTCTGACTTGTAAACATTAAAATGCAGAGTGTATGTCTGGTACTAATGTGTTTATGGAAACTATATGTATAAGCAATATCATAATTCTATTCTTTGGGGTTTTGGTGCGTAACAGCTCCATCTGTATGCTGCATTTTACTATACTTCAGTAGTATCGTATCAGTAGCAGTCAAATGGCAGAAATGGTGCTTATAAAACTCTTCAGTATCATTTACTACAAACCAAGTCCAATACTGTCAAATGGATTAGTCGTGATTATAGTGACTGTTGTAGTTACACAAGGAGGTCGTCTGTCTGAGTCAGAAAAGATCCCATGACAGAAACATATTCTATATAGAGCAGGACCAGTTAGGCTACGTAAGGCTCACCATTTCAGTACAGCACCTGCCCAAATTTAAGTAGCCTTATTGCAGGATTTTTAGTGGTTCTAAAGAGAGAAGCTGTGAGCCAGTTTGTCTGTTAAGGATCATCCTCTGGGAATCATGTTTAGAAAGGGAGCACATCCTGTCAGTCATGTTTCAACTCTCATGGGTAGGTGAATAGGAAATGCAGGTGTTGCTGGCTGGGCATAAACAGATAAAGCACTGTTAAAGCTTGGAAAAAGTAATCAGGATCTTAAAAAGTCTCTGTCTGCTGCTTTAGCCACGAGACAAATCTTTCTCTTATTTCATCTTTATTACTACAAATGCTTGACATGTGGTCAAGTTTACAGAAAAACAATCAAGTATCCTCAAGATACTAATTACTTTAGCAAGAGTCCAATGCAAATAAATATTTTGTAATTTTTTGAAAAACTAGAAGTAAGATAAAAGCCACTAGAAATTTGAAAGGCCCAACTGAATTCTTCTCATCTGTTCAACTGCTGAATAATTGCTTAATATTACTATATATTGTCTATTGTTCTGAAGTTTCTCAAGGAATCTCTTTTAGCTTTTTTTCTTCAAACAGCCTCTAACCTCATAGATTTCAAGTCTGGGATGCCTTTGTGAGGCTGATTTATTTATTTATTTATTTGTGTGTGTGTGTGTGTGTGTATGATTTATCCCATTTGAGCAAACTATACTTTTATTTTTTTTTTTTTTTCTGCAGCTCACCATCAGAAAGTGCCATCAGGAGTTAAAATTTGTATATTTTCACCTTTATACACCTTAAAATTCTACTTGTAACTGAATTTTAAAACTTTTCTCACCAACTCATGCATTTCTTTGTATTGTCTATATTGCATTCTCTTGGCCAAAAGTATTTTTCCAAAACTGGGTAGAGTGTTCTAGAGGGATTCCTCATGGTGAAAGCGAAAGGTGAGAAATGTGGGCTGTAGGGCACTAGTAAATATGTGCATCATTAATGGATATTTTCTCTTGTGCTTTTTGTTTTGTTTCACCTTTTCAGTAAGTGCATTAGAACCGTTGATTCATTCCAGCTGGGTAAACTTTCTTATTAAAAGTTCTGGTTGCTTGCTTACTCAAAAATGTGAATAAGGATTAACTGAACTGCCACTTCTAGAGAAGTTAATAAAAATGAAATAAGCTTCCTATCAGAAAATAAAATTGTCTTTTTATTAGAACTATATTGCAATATGTGTGTGGTAAGTGCAAGAAAAATAGTGTACTGTCTTCTGAATAATAACTGTAGATGTTTGAAGTGTGGATGTGGCACTTAGGGATGTGGTTTAGTGGTAGACTTGGTAGTGTTAGGTTGATGGTTGGACTTCATGATCCTAAGAGAAGATCCATGGAGAAGACCCCAGGAGGGTCTTCTCCAACCTAAATTCTGTGGTTCTGGAGGATATAAACAGTGGGGTGTTTACTCAACACCTGTGCAGATAAAATATCCCAGAACAATGACAAGGTTTTAGGTGCAGGTCTGTTCACAATGTGTAAGTGTGCTTTTATAGGTTGCATTTGGACATGTTTGTATGGATCTGAACTTGAAGAAATTATAAAAGTGATGCTACATCTGTACTTACTCTGTAAATTAAACGACTTTTTTGATTGTACTCCTTTTTAACTGTCAAAAAGGGCAATGTTTTAATGAAATGTACACAGAATGAATTTTATCATGCATGAAATGGATCTCATTTAGCAACTTACAAAGATATTTTTCCTTGTAGAAAATGAGAATTTTCATTTTGGTGCACATTAGTATCTGAAATTATGATATCATTCATTGGGTACTTGTTTTTTTGTCACTTTTGTTTTCAGATGGCCTGTATAGGTTATTATTTCAATGAAAAATTCAAGAGGCTGTGGCACAGAGACAAACATAACTCATTCAGTAAATGTCTGGTGCTAGAGAGGTAACTGAAACAAATTAATTTAAACTGCATTGTAAGTGGCCTGTCTTTTAATTTCCAAAAGAGTGAAGTGTACTGTAAGAGTCAGGGGTTTGTTGCTTTAATCTCTCTTGATAATGATTCTAATTAGTGTTGTGGTAATTAGATACAGATGGTTTGCAGGTGGTGAATGCTAGGCTTCATCTTTTCTAAATTGCTCAACGTGTCACCTGCTTCACAAATGGAGAAATTCTGTAGGGCCCTGACCAAAAGCCTGTTGATGTAACTGAAAGGCTCTACGTGATTTCATAGGCATATAGAGAAAACCATAAATTCTACTGTGCTTCTTGAGTTTACTGTCTATTCTGAGCAACTTGCATAATGGTGCAAACGTTATATATGAAAGCATTGTCTTGAGAACAAATGGTATTCAATGTGATCTGTGTTTATGGGGTCTTGCTCAAACTGTACCCCCTGAGTGGACTTGGCCCATCGATCTAGCCTCTTCAGATCCCTCTGCAAAGCCTTTCTTTCCTCAAGCTGATTAGGCAATTCATTAGTCTAGTGGCTGTTTTAGTGTGGCCTCTAAAATTCAGTGGTTACGTTGGTTCTTGCTAGTGTGTGCTGGCAGGACCCAGGTCTTTGGCAGTGAAATGACTCCATGGTACCAGGAACAAATATAAAAACAAGTTTCTTACTTGGATTACTAAACCCTTATGATTAAGTAATTCCGGTACCCTGTGAAGATGTAGGATGTAATCTTCAATTTCAAAAGTTACTTAGTAGTAACTTAGTAGTAACTTTGAAGTTAGGATGTAAGAGACCTGTCCTCTTACTTGTACCCTTAGAAACTGCAGTATAGAGCAATACAAACCATTCTTACTAGAACTTGAAGAGAGTGCAGCTCAATACTTCTGTTGGGTTTGTACAGAGATACATGAGCATACAATAATTTGTTGATGCTTACAGAGGAGCATCTGATAAACAATTTGTAGTTATAATTGGTTTATGTACAGTCCTAGTGTTGAATTTCATTTCTGTGCTAAGTTCTTTCTTTGTCTTCCCAAATTTTATCTGAAACAGTGAAACTGCACAAATAGGGGTACTGCTACTTTTCATGTTTTGTAAGAGCCACTTGTTATTTTCTGATCTTAAATGTGCAAGAGTGTTGAATGCTTTCAGACTTAATCTGTAAACTGAAACTATCTTACTGCTGGTGGTTCATATTTTTAATATTGCAAAGTGCTTTTGTCCTTGTTTGTGATTTTATATGGGAGATAATTCCACCTCTGTTACAAGCTTGAAATGCTAACATACTGTTGTCACAGGGTAGTTGGATCCAAGGAGAGTTTTGCCCCAAAGTAGTGTTTCTTCCACAAGGCAAGATCCCAACAGATGGACTTATCATTAGGTATTCATATCATGTCCACCAGGACTGTAACCTTTGAGTTGAGAATGAAATTCAATTCTGGCTGTAGATAATTTCTTCCTCGCAAGGCAGAACTGTGAGATCAAACATCAGAAATCAAAACTTGTCAGATACTTTTCCTCCCTGTATCTGCCCTCTTGGCTGTCGCAAATACCGTGGAATTATGTAAATTCAGTTGCATTTGCACAATCTCATATAAATCAAACATATTAAAAATTTCAGAAGCTTAAATAGTGCCAAGTATTATTACAATCTAAATAATAGGGAAGCCTTAATCTTGTTCCTCGCTTACCAAGATCATTGCTGGGCTTGTATGGGACTTTATCTTTTGGTTATCCTGTTAAAATATAAATTCTTTAAGCTTTGACTCTCTCTTAGCTATGGTAGATACATCACTGTGACCATGATGTAATGTAGTTCTTCCCAGGTTAGCCAGCTTTGGGGTGTGTGTATTTTACTTGTCTATCTCATCTTAATTATTTCAGCCAGAAACTAACTGTGAGCTATTTGAATATTTGTTCAGCATCTTGAAACAGTTCGTAGATTGCACTGGTCCTGCAGCTGCTTTGCTACTGGTGTCTAAGCAACCCATTTTAAAAGTAGCTTGGATAGACATTTTGCTGTGGCATAGTCACAGAAGACAGTCTTGTAACCACTCAGTTAAACATTTCGTTTAACAAATCTTTCAGCTTATCAATGTGTTTCTTATTGTTGTGTACTTAAATAGCAGGGATATTCTAGGGTCAAGTAGATGGAAGGTTTGGGCTTTTAAATAAAGATTCAGCCTTTCTTCTTGTAGGA
Organism: Anas acuta; assembly: GCF_963932015.1. Lineage (NCBI taxonomy): Eukaryota > Metazoa > Chordata > Aves > Anseriformes > Anatidae > Anas > Anas acuta. The sequence continues at coordinate 18,638,437 of NC_088988.1, read as the reverse complement.
CAAATGTCAGGTTGCATTGTGGGTTTGTTGGCAACAAATTTCAAGGGGCAATTTCTTCATTCCTTTGATACAGGCAAGACTAGTGTAATTTCCCTAGCTGGGTTTGTATGTATTATTTGAGATGCAAATATTAGAGGTTTTTGTAAACGCTGAAATATTTTTCTTATTCCTCCAAGCCTTAGGTAGCTTTTATTTTCTATTTATATTATCATCTGTTGTTTTCCATGTACTTCCTCATTTCTATCGAGTTCATCAAGCACCTAATACTATTCAAGGTCTTAGAAAACAAAAACAAAACTACCAACACCACCAAAAAGTTTAACTGTTTTCAAAGCATTCTGCACAATGTGATAAGGTAGTCCAGAAAGGTACCATTATCCTTGGAAAATTTAGAAACTTAAAAGTAAGTGATAATTTGGCAGGAGTTGAAACCTAATCTATTTTATCCTGTTTTAAACTTCACTGTGCAGCTGCCTGATCAGCTGTGGCCTGATGATCCCTGAGAGGCACACTGCTGTGTGATGGACCGTATTTCCATCTTTTCCTTGACTCTTCTCATTCTCTTTAGAGTGCTTTGTTCTGAAGGGACAGTGAGAGCTGTTCTTTTATTTTGGAGTGCATGTGCCTCTCTTTGGACTCCCACACAGGAAATGGACATTAGAGGATCTAACACAGTGATGTCAAGAAACCTGTAAACCTCCTAATTAGGTTACATGCTCTAAGTGTGAAACAATGAAATTTGGGGTTCTGCCCACCTCCGGGGAGCAGGCAGATAGAGAAGCTGCTGTTTTGTCAGTGCATTATCACCCAGTGCACTGAATAGGAAAAATCTGTTGATGTCACCCGGTTGCTATAGCAATGCCGTCCTTGCTTATCACTGTTTCTCTGGCAACAATCCCTTACTTTCTGCTGTATTAACACTCTTTGTTGCTATAAAATTCCTTCATTGTGTTTTATATATTTGCAGCTCATATCAGGTCAGACATTAGATGCAGACTTGGGATCTTCCTAATGCTGAGGATTATTGGACTTCACCATTTCACGCTAAATTTGGTAGGCTTTGAAACTGGGGAGAAAAAAAATTTAGGAGGCTATAGAGACACGGGGTAGAAGAGTTGTAGAAATGAAATTTTATTCTATAAGGCCTAGGATTTGTTTGAGAATTACCCCAGTTTGAAGTTAGAGATCTAGGAGTCCTTGTTAGAGTTCAAAGCCTGGGTTCCCATTGGCTGCTCTCCCTCAAGAAGAAAAACCTTCCCTGGACACACTGGCTACACTCTCACTAATACAGTTCAGGATGAAATTGGATTTCTTTGCTGCGAGGGTGTGTTGCTTGCTGTTGTTCAACTGGGTGTCCAGCAGGACCCCTGCCTTCTTTTCTTCAGAGCTGCTTCCCAGTCAGTCTCCAGCTATGATATTGCACGGAGTTATTCCATTCTGCGTAAAAGATTATATTTGGTTTTGCTGTACTTCATGAGGTTCTTGTTGTCATTTCTCCAGCCTGTCCAGGTTCTTCTCAGTAGCAGCCCTGCTCTCTAGTATATTGACTTCTCCCCCTACCTGGTGGTCATGAACATGTGCAGAGAGTGCACTTTGTACAGTCATCCAGGATGTTAATGAAGGCATTAACAGATCCCTGAGAGAAGCCATTTGCTACTGGCTGCCAGCTGGACTTTATGCCTGGCACATTCAGCCTGGCAGTCTAGCCAGTTTTCCCCATATCTTATTGTCCATACACCCGTTATGTCACCAATTTGGTGATAAGGAAACTGTGTAGAAGGAGTATCTAAAGTTAAGATAAATGGCTTTCACTGCCCTTACCTTCCTTGTTCACAGCACCTATCACCTCACTGTGCTAAGCTATGGATTTGTTCAGACTCTTGGTAAATCCAGGCTAACTGCCCCGACTGTGTTCATTTTCATGTATTTAGAAATTGCTTCTAAGAGGATTTGCTCTGTACCCCTTCTAGGGACTGAGGTTAGGCTGATTAGTCTGCAGTTTGCTCATCTTCTACCCTTAGAGATAGTTAACAGGTCCTTCTACATGTAGAGCTTCTACCCTAGTTCTTACATCAATCATTTGCATTGACAAATTTTGTAGTACATTCCAGATAGCTTATGCCCAGTAGATGCCAAGGTAGGTAAAATTGTCTGTTAATACCAGCACATGGGATTGTGAGGCTTTTTAAGACTGCTTTAAGATGTATAATAATATTTATACCTTAAAGGCCTTACCTTTTAGGGACAAACAACGTAACAGAACTAGAACAAAGGGAAGGTAGGATCAGTTTGTTTCTCCTCCAATCTCTACTTACTTTTCGGTTACAGTAGAGGACCTTGTTCAAGTACTTATAGAAGGAGTTGGGGGTGAGGAAGGAAAATAATTAACTGTTTTGAGTGTAAATAGAGTTAATACCAACCTAGAATTTTCAGAACAAGTTAAAGATGATTTTTCCATAGGTATTAATTTGATAACAGTATTACATAACTGAATATTAATATGAAATTTTGTTCTTAATATTTAACAGATTTGGTAATTTAAGAAAAGGTAAAGATTCTTTGGTATTATTGGTACTGGTGACTTTGATTGTCTCTTCACAAATACCCTCTATTTTTTTTATCACAGAGTTATGGGTGACTGACCTTTGTTAGCATTCCTGTTCATTTAAATGAAAATTGTCATTCAGTGTCCTACAGGTAGAACTAGGTTATGCAATGTGTTATGTATCTGCAGAGACAGGCATTTTTATGTTCAAATAATGTAGTGCAATATTAACTGTTGAAGAAGAAATGACTTTCTGAAGCTCTTAGTTACAACTCTTACATTAGCTCTTTTCAGATTTATGGATTGATGGATGCTGCATGTTTATGTCTTGTGTCAGCACTGGAGCAATTTATCATGTAACGCTTATCTCACTGAAGAGTAATACACTCTCTCTATATTAGGTCATTTTTGAAACCCTTGTAAGTAAAAAAAAAAAAAAGTATGTTGAATTTATAAAGACAAATTTGAATGAGCTTCAAAATTGATTACTCTCTTTAGACAAAGTAACTTCTTTATCTTTTTTATTATTATTGCTGTCTGTGATGCTTGGGTGTTCTGTCACTGTCTGTATAATCCTTAGGGCCTGAATGATGGTATAAAGGAAGAGATATGGAAGGAATCAACAAGGTTATAGTGACTATAGTGTTGTTTTTTGTTGTTGTTTGTTTGTTTTTGTTTAATGGAATATATATTTGCTATCAGTGTATTCCCTGATATTGGTATATTTGTTTTTGAGCTGGATTTTATATTTCATGGAATTTAACTGCACTAGAGTTTTTGTTCAAATAGGTAAGTAGCAGTTTGGGTTCTACAAAAATAAAGGTAAAAAAGCATCTGCACATAATGTTTTTGATGCTTTTGGTTTATAAAGCCATAATGAGCATTTGAGCTCATTCAGCTACTTACTGGAGGGATCTAAATTATTTTTATCTGCTTCAGTATGTCATGAGAAGAAGTGGGCTGCATTTTTTCACGTTTCATTACAGAATTAGAAATTTCCAAGAAACTAGTTAAATGCAGGTGGGGTAATTCTTGGTGACAGTCTAATTCTTTTTTTTTTTTTTTAAACTTCTTAGATATTCCTGCGTTCTCGTCTCCTTTTCTGTTACTGGTTTTTCATCACTAATGTTGGATGAGATGTTTAGGATACATTTGTATCCAGTTGCAAGAGCTATTTCATGTTGTTTCAACCAGTAGTCTAAGCGTGTCTGGAGACAATTTCTTGTATTGCATGCTAGATAATGTTCTGTTCAGGAAGGGTGCTTGGCACTGTGCTGAAGAGCTGTTAGTGAGAAAAGACTACAACTGTGGTCCTACTATTTTCATATGCCCATTTTCACCAACAATGATCACTTATTTATTGGCCCCGGGGGATTTACCAGAGGAGACAGGGCAGCTCAGTCTTGTCAAGTAAAACACTTAAAGATGATGGCTTACCAAATGAAATAAGCTGTCACTCATGTCACAAGGAGCCCAGAGAGAAACAGAGGAGATATGAGTCTGAAACATTAATTGAAGGCTTGATGTCAAAGGAAATGTAAGATTAGGCCAAGGAGAATGATTTCTATTTTCCCGGGTTTGTCTTTTTTTTTTTTTTTCCCCCTCCCATCATCTAATTGTTGCTTGTTACATTCTGTGACCCTTGTGTATTAGTCATTGCTCTTGAGAGGAGATGGGACGGGAGAGGAAATAATAGTTGAGAAGCAATCAGAAGTTACAGTTTTAAATAGCAGTCCTGACAGTTTCTCAATAAAAGTTAATTCAACAAATTACCAATGCTTCCTGATCAGAGCACTGTTCATAATTCAACAGATGAGTCACTTCAGGCTCACAGGCTAGTGATCAGCTTCCAGTGCATAATGGTCTTTGTAATTTAGTACACATCTGCTCTGTTACATTGCTAATCACAAGATATCCCATGTGTGTTCTGTTCCTTGTCCAGTGGCAAGACTTCTGAATGTCGACAACATCTTACAGGAGAACTAAATGAACCAATCACTGCTCTACTACCTCCGTTCTTACCATGTGAGATTAAAAGTTGTAGTAAAGAATTTAAGTTACAGGTAAAAACATAATTTATATCTTATGTTTTAGTTAATTACATGTTATCAGAAATGTCTGGTTTACTTATTTGAGCAATGGTAATATTTGTAATAGTTAAGCAAATTTATCATTGTGTGAGTATAGAAGTTCTTCTGTTGTCCTGTATTCCTGCCATGTTTTGCACAGTGTCTGAGCATATCTTCATATACCACCCTTGTCTATATTCTTGCCCCATCAGTTGGTAGTTGGTCTTTGTGCAGAAAATCTTCGGTTGATGTTTTGGAAAATACTTCTGCCAGGTAGCTCCCTGCTGTTAAGTTAGCCAAGTGGTTTTCAGAGGCTTGCTTTATAACCAGCATACAAGATAGAAGAGATCTTTTGAATGGTGACTAAGAACTTGGTTCAGCCTTCCTCTCTGGAGGATCCTCTGATTCCATGAATACTGCAGGATTCTAGGGAAACTGGCTAGCCAAATGAAGTGCCTAAATAGTGTAATGGGAGTATTTTCTTTTATATTGCATGTAAGGCCTGAAAGCATCATAAAACCTCACTTGGCTGTGGGAACAGCCTTTGAAATGTGGATGAGATCTCTCTGGTGAAAGGAAATGGAGGTGTGAAATATGCTTGCTGTCTGGGGATATAGCCAGTGGTGAATGATGTATGCAACTCATACCTTTTTCCCAAAGTGATTGGACTGTTCTCCAGAATGCATATTCTGGTTATCTGAATTAACGACTGTGTTTCTCAAGGCAGAGGAATTGCATTCCGCAATTAGTTACTCATGGCTTCCATGTATTTTCCAGCTGTTAAGTTGAGACAGATGAATTTTTAGTTGCTCTGTATAAATACAGCCAAATTACAATGTCTGAGAATGCTGTAGTGAGTCACCAAGATGACACTTGACAGTCACTGTATATTTTAGACCATATCATGCTACTCCTGTTACTTTAAATCTGTAGTTAAAGAAGCAAAATCACAACATATGTGTTGAAATAAATGAGTTCTGTGATTCCACTTCAATTCTGTGAATTGAATCTGAAGTCAAGACAATTAATTTCTGGAACATCCCATACAGGGTTCATGCATCTGCTATTTAACATGTCTGGATGAGACTGCATATAAAAAGTTTAGTAGTGTTGCTTTTTAATACATGCATCAAATCTGGTTTAAAAAAAAGAGGGGGTGGGGGGAGGAGGGGATTAAAAAGCAGAAAAAGTTACCATAGATAAATTGGCAAGGCTTTCCACCAGGTAACCAAGACATGTATTAAAAATAGATTTTCTGATGGAAATATGGGTGTCTTCAGACAATAAGAATAGCTAGAATGTAAAGTAAATCAAATATTTTCAAAGGAATAGGAATAATCAATGAACACTTTCAAGTTTGTGGGACAAAGATAGTGTTCAAAATTTGTCTGTAAACTTAAGTTTGTCTTTAAACATGTGTTTTGTCAGTGTACTAATTCTGAAAGAATATTTCCAGTCAAAATAAGAACTGAAAATTATGTAGTCTTGGTGCTTGTTTACATTAAGCTGTTCAGTTAGAGTGAATGTGGGCACTATGGACTGATCTATTTAGAGCGTTTTTAGTGATGATTTTGAATTATTTGTTTATTATGCTTGTGGTCAGCTCTTCATTGATTGGATTAATTTGGGAGATCAATAAGGGCAATCAATCAAGAGCATTCTACTTTCTTCCAAATCAGTCTTGCTGTATAAGTAGTCCCAATCTATGGCCACTTAAATCTCCCTACAATGGTGCAGTGCCAGAATTGTATGACATAAGAAAAGCTGTGTTAGCCCATTTAGGAATTTGTCTTCCTTCTGAGTATTCACCTACGTACAGTGGCATGTCTACCAGTTACTGAACGTTACTGTCACTGATTATCTCTCTGATATTGATGTAACGACATTTCTGTAATCTCTTATATCTCTTAAAAACAAACAAAAAACCAACCCAACAACAAAAAGCTTTTCATTGGCCTCATCCTGTGGCAGATCTTAAGTTTGATAGTGTATTTGGTTTGAAATCTTACAGGGCTTTTTAAACTAGTTTCAGTTCTATTTGTATCACTTCTAAAACAATGTATTCAGTCTTTTTTATGGTAAAGGTCTAAATTGAAAAAGAATACCTTTCATCTATATGCATATTCTCTGTGTGTTCTTTGGTAGTCGTCTATATGTATGTGTGCTCCATGGTACAGTGGAGAATTCAGAGAAAAATTCAAAGGAGGATTAAAAGATTTTATTTATTTATTAAAAAACAAACAAACAAACTTTTGTTTTTGTGCTGAACCTCCCATGTAGAAGGAACCTGGTTTCAAAACTATTGAAGTTTTTTAATTTAGATTCAAGTTTGATCACTTGACTGGGTTTTGTTTTAAATCTTGTTGCTGACCTGCTGTTTCAATTTAGCACATAATCTAAAATGTTGTTTAGAAAATATAGCAGTTTTCCATCTGCTGCTCTCATAACAGACTTTATAGTTCCATCACCTACTTAATATCTTTTAGAGAAAAGTAGTTGCCTGCAATCTTTTCTGATGCCAATGTTTTCCAAAGAATCTGCTCGGGTTTCTTCTTCTATTAGGATTTATAAGAAATGGGAAATTATCTCCAATTTTGTGGCCACTGCCATTTTCATATATATGTACTGGTCAAGGAAATGTAATGTTGAGTGCTTCTTGTTACCAAATAGATTCTGATAGGAATCCCTGCTGAGGAAAAGTAATGTGTTCATATACAAAAAGCTCTTATATAGAAGCAGGGGACCACAGGTTATCAGCATATGAGGCATGAATGCTTTATTGCGCTAATTTGAACATGGTTTGCTCCTCTGAGGTTATTTATGTAATAGTGCCCTACAACACCTGTTCGATGTTACTGCTTCTCTTATCAGCTTTAGTATGATCTTTGAACTGCATTGATTTATAAAAATGTCAATGAAGTATTCTTTGTAGCTTAACAAATGTTAGACTCATTCAATTTTGATTTTTTTGATAGGTTCTTCATCTTTCTGAAAAAATATTTTAACCTACTTGTTTAGATAATTGTTACAAGTCGTTTGACAAACTTGATAATAATCTCTGGTGGTTCAGTGTAACAGCAGACATATGGAAGTAACATTTCCAAATCCCACAGATCTTGTTTAGTTTATGCTATGTTGGATTATATGTCAAAATTGTTTTCATGCCATCTGTAAGAGTCATTACTTTTTGAATTATTTTATTGTAATTTTACTGTAGTTTTTGGTGTTGAGAGATTCTTTTTTCTCATCAGTTACTAGGACTTGATTTCTTCAATGTCCCATACAGCTTAATTTTTTTTTTTTCATGCATCTCTTTTCTTATAGGTCAGGACCTAGAAAATTATTGAGAAATTTTAGTGACTCTAAAGATGAGGTAACATGCACATTAATGTGGTAAAACCCAGCAATTTATTCAGTTTAACTTCAGCACTTGAGCGCTGTTTTGCTTGTTTGCTACTTTGCCTTGCTGTGATACAGCGAGATCCCTTCCATTTCAGGTGTAATTGCTTGGCCTTTCCCACTGCAAAAGTCTCCTGAGGACATTTTATATACTGTCACAATGACCATGCTGAAGACAAGAAATGCAAGGAGAAAAGGAAGTGAAGAATCCTTAAAATGAATAGAAGTTAACTATCTTAAATACTTCTGGGGTGGGCACCAAAATTGAACACTTTGCAAAGCCCAAACAGGTGTCAGCTGTTACTTTTGTGGCCCCCAGTTTTGTTTTATTAGTACAATCTTTTTTCCCCTCTTTGTACGCGAATGTCTGTAGTCACCCACTGGAGTGCCTCGCTGTCTTTGCAGCCTGTCCTGCTGCTTCCTGTATGCACAAACCTGTTACAGTGGTTTGAGGTCGGTTGCCACTTTTCAGTCCATGCTTCAGGCTGTGCAGATATTTCAGAATACTTTTGGAGGGGGAAAAGTGGAAAAAATCAAAACAAAATCTCAAGTGGTTGTTGAGTAAGGTAATTCTTGATTCATGGTCAAAAATCTTCTGTCCTTTTTTTGGGTGTTTGCCCTTCCTTGAAATGGTGTGTATTTATCTTCTGTTTTCTTTCCATTTCCCTATCCTTCTGTCATAAAAGCTTCACGGGAGGGGGGGAGGGAAGGGACGGGACACATCAACATATGAAGTAAGCAGTAAATTGCAGAATTTATTAAAGACTTCCATAGTCCTTTAGCTTGTATTATATTCTTTTTCTCTTGCATATGCCTGTGGTTTTTATTTTTTTTTTCTATTTAGAGTATTAACATTCTTAAAAGGGCTACATCTTCAAGGTTTTACAGTATTTGATACTGTGGGTGGGGGTTGTCTCATGTCAGTGACTGCTGTCAGATGCAGTTCTTAACAAAAAATAAAATCCATATTCTGGACTGTATGTTATTCTTATCCTTTATTTTTCTGATTTATTTTTTTTTCAGGGAAGCAATTAAAAGTATGGGTCAAATATGTGTGAAAAGATTGGTTCTAAAATTCTATTTTATTTTCAATCTCTGCATACAATTTACCTCACTGGGACATCTTGCTCTTTTAGGTTTTAATAGCTCTTTCCACCTTTGCTGATAGATCTACCATTCACTGTTGATCTGTTGAGCCTTGATAGCACTGATGATAGCATCACTGTTAGTGCTGATGTTCTGGGACTTGGGAGAGCTGGAGGTAGTTTGTATGGTTAAATTTGCAAGTCTTTTGCTTGCATGTCAGCTGTAATTTAAAGGTACTACTTCAAGCTATAGCTGTAAGACAAACCATGTTTGGATGACTTAGTTTTCTATTGCAGCATATACGAAGTGTTGGCTGTTCAGTAGGGATTCGGACTTCTTGCTGTTTGTATACTTCAAATTACATTTAGAAAAATATATTTACGGAGGTAATATGTGGATGCAATTTTAGATTCTGATATAGATATTACTAGATATACTAATAGTAGTTTCGATGGCATGTAAATCAGCAAAACAAAAGTCTGTGGTTGCGAGGAGAAGCTACTTGCCTACTGCCAGAATTACTGAAGAATACCAATGTAGTTTATACATGTAGGTAGTAAAATTACATGCATTGAAGGTGTGACACCTGGAGGCACCCAAGCCTGTCTAGTTGTCTTACTGGTTACATGCTAATTCTAAGATCAGTAGCCTCTGTCCTGGTTTCTTCCTGAACTTAAACTTTGTTCTGGAAGAAGATGAAGACTATTTTCCAATTAAAATTCAGGCCTATGCACTACATGTCCTACTGCTTTATGCCACTACAAAAAATTTCCTTTCTGGGTAATCTTTATAGAATCATAGAATATCCCGAGTTGGAAGGGATCCACGGGAGCATTGGCTCCAACTCCTGGATCTACAGAAAACTGTCTAAAAATCAAACCCTCTGTTGGACAGCACTGTCCAAATGTTTCTGGAATTCTGGCAGGCTCTGGCCACTGCCCCAGGGAGCCTGTCCCAGTGCCCTACCACCCTTTCAGAGCAGACCCTTTCCCTAACCCCCAGCCTGACCCTCCCCTGTCCCAGCTCCATGCCATTCCCTCAGGTCCTGTTGCTGTCCCCAGAGAGCAGAGCTCAGCATCTGCCCCTTTGCTCCTCTCCTGAGGAAGCTGCAGGCTGCAATGAGGTCCCTCCTCAGCCTTCTCTTCTGTGCGCAGAGAGCTTTTCTTTTTACATATGTAAAGTCAGGTTATTCAAATTAGCAAGCTATTTGTACTCTAATTGATAGCGTTTTATCCCACCTTATTGGAGACTGTACTGTATCAGAGATTGATAATATCTAGAGGTTTAGCCTGGCTTTTGTTAGAGCTTTCGCTGTTTAGTGACTTGTAGAAGTGTTACAACAAACTTGGTCTTAAAAATCAACATTTTTTTTAGAAATATGAACTTAAAAACACTTTACAGATGCTTTCTGTATTTAGTCTTAATCTTACCAGGCATAAAACGTGTAAGTTTATGCCTTGCTGAAATAGTGTTTCCTGTGTTTAGACAGCTTGTTGATGAGGTGCTATCTCATAAGAGAAATCATCTTGATTCCCTCAACATTAGCATTGAAGATGATAGAGCACTGTTTCCCGCTGCCAAATAGGGCTTTATATTTTAGCAAGAGAAGCTAACTTTTGATCTAATTCTTTGCTCTGTAGGGTCACTGTATCACCCAGGGCTACTTTTTTCCAGACAAATGAAAAGCGTATATTTGAGTAACTCTTGAGAAATCTTGACCTATAGGTCCGAATGGGATGCATTGGTGCTGAGAGAAGTGTCTGATGTTCTTGTGAGGCTGTTCACTGTTACGGTTGCTGAGTTGCAAGTTTTGGGGAAGGTTGGAGAGTGGGAGAGTCTGGATCGTGTTTCCCAGAGAGGTTTTTGAATCTGTGCCTTGAAGTTGTAAAAAAAAAAAAAAAAAAAAAAACAGTATTAAGGAGAACTTGTGTTTCAGAATTTTAGGATCTTGACTAACATGCTTTCCTCTAATTTTGAGAAGCTTGCTAATGTTTCCCCTTCTCTGGCTTTGGATCGGATAGCTATTTCTCACTATTCCTCAGATCTTCAAACTACTGATTTAAAAATGACCACAGGTCATTATGCCTGAATAAACGTGGCAACTAAATGTGTTACAGATTGATGGCTGTCATCACTGTTCACTCTCATTTCCTCCTGTGATGCTAAGAGTTCCTGGGGCTCTGTTACAATGCATGACCTCAGGGGTTCCCTATCTTTTTGCATTTTGTCAGGTTTCATTCCTTTTTCTTTGTATTTTCTCTGCTCTGAAGCTACATTCACAATATCTTTAAATCTTTTTTTTTTTCTTTTTAACTTACTTTTAGAGGATTATCATTGGTGTTGCTGTCTAAAATCTTACCTGCAGCTGTATTTTCATACTGTTTACTAAGCTCTTGTAATTCTTCATGTTTTTCTCATTGGGCAGACATTTCATGCTCACTGCAGAATGAAGGAACTGACCTACACATTGATCAATCTGGGGAAAAAATGCCTGAGGCAGTACTAAAAAAAAAACATGATATTGAAAACCAACTTTACTAAGGAATTTGATGTTACAGTTTACTAGGCAATATTTCTGTACCATGACATAGTACAGAAGGCATTAAGGACATAAGATACATATTTTAAAGTGAATCTGCAATAGATTTTAAATCATATTAGGAAATAGAGGAAATACATCTGTTGTGTGTATGTATAGTAGGGCAGAGAAACATTCACACTGCTTTTTTCAATTAAATGCTCCAAGTTTTCAAGTTTTACATTGATCTTGTCAGATGCATAACTGCTGAGTAGTCTCCTAGTACTGCTGTGTGGGAAAACCCAATGAAATTATGGAAGGTTCATTGAATTGAAAGGGTGATTTTTTAATAATCTGAAAAGCTGCTGTGTAAAGGGAATATTTATTAAGCTATTGTAGTGTTGCCCTTCTTTATTAGAGTACTGATGTGAAGTAGACCATGGTGTGGATATTTATTTATTTATGCATTGTGTATCCTTGGATCTGTATCTTCTTACTCCCTGGAGACTTGCTAAATGTCTTCAAAATCCTTGCAACTTCCCCTAGTATTCTGTTGTTTTTTCTTCTTTCCTCTCCTGTCATTCATTCTTATCCACTTAGCCAGGTATCTGCAGAGCTGGCTAAACAGTTCACAGACGCTTCAGATACACGGTACTGTTATGTGATGGTGTCAGTTCTGCATTAGTAGTATAATGAAAGCAAGGAAGAATGGCACAAAACGCAGGTAGGAAATAGGTATATACGCTGTTACAGATTTGATTCCAAATAATGACACTTCAAATTTAAACGTTTGCCATGCCACTGAGCTGCTGTTTTGTGGGTCTCTGTGGTTATTACTCCCTTAGGGATTTGTTGAGGCTCTTGAAGTAACCGAGGATAATTCTTAACACTGCTTGGGTTCATTTACGTTAGTACCACTTCATGCAGGATGTTTTTACTACTCAAAAAGAAACTGAACTTGGGTGACTGTGACTTCATTAAAACTCCTAAAACTGGCTAAGTGCCACATCTCCTGAACTTCAGCAGAAATTCATTGCAAGAAACGAGAGGGGCATAGGTTCCCATTTGCCTGCAGCATGAAAGCCTCCTTCTGCCAAACCAATGTGTTTTGTTATATTAAAAAACACTGTTCCTGCTGTGTCGTTTTATGCCAAATGTTCCCTGTGGTTGGGCATGCGGGCTGTAACTACCTTCTGACAATTGCATCAGAGCAAATGAGCTGTGACACTGCTTGCCTATTTTTAAATAAGCTCAATGTTGTCCATCTAATGAAGTGCTAAAGCATACTGTGCCTAGGGGAAATGCAGGCTTTGCATGAGGAGTAGTTAGGAAGAAGTTCTTTTAAAAAACACAAACAAACAAAACAGAAGTATGATTTCTCAATGTTGCAATAAGCAGCTACTGTTTAACTAGAGCCAATCCTGAGTTGCTGATCTTTACTCAGAACAGGTAGCATTGATAATCTTGGAGAATGCTGCATTGGCTGTGCTAAATGTGTTAGCTGCATTTAGGGAGGGCTTCTTGAAGTGCAAGCTTGGAACTTCTTGAACGTGGTGGTAACGTTCCTTACCTTTGCAATGGGAGTGTATGGCTGTGCGTGTGGATAGTACAGTAATGAGTATACCAAGATTTGAAGATCACCACAATTCAAACTGAATCCATCTTGCTTGATTTACATGATGTTCTGTTTCAGTGAATAATTAAATGGAAGTAAGAGAAGTTCTGGTTTCTATTTAATTTAATATTGGCCCCAAGATCTTTGACAGTTTGACTTCTGTATTGAAGCCTTTGGATTTTGACTGCTTGAGGTTATCTCCTCGTTCCTCTGCATTTTTAGCAACTGCTTGTTTTGTTTTCGTTTTTATTTATTTATTTATTTATTTATAGGTATGCTGATAATCTGTTAAAGAATGTGCTCTTTTTTTTTTTTTTTCTTCCAGAATACAGAATGTAATGTAGGTCTGGAATTGCAGAAACTTGCACTGGAGGACTACTCTTTTTCTGTAAGTGATGTGGCTGTTTGATATGCATGTGATTGGTATGTAATGGATCGTAGAGAAGGTGATACAATCATCATAATCGTATGCCAGTTGTATTTGTACTGGATATGTATCATGTTTTATGATTCTTTTGGTGTGAATGGTGCTGCCTCGGAGGTAATTTGCATCTGTAGAGAAAAAAATGCAAAATAGATGTTGAATCAGTAACTTCCTTTTAATTTTGTTATATTAAACATAAAAAGCATGCTGCAGTAAACAAGTTCATTTTTTTAAAAGTGATTTTGATCTAATAGGTACTCTATTTGGAGCTTCACAGGTAAAAAATGCAAGAACTGTTCCAAATTGTGACATGTAGAAATACTGGAAAAGAATTGGAAGTAGCTTTCACCTGATCTGCGTTCTTGTCTGCCACACTTGTATATGCTGTTTAGGCAGCTGTACCAAATAGCGCATTGAAAGTCTTTTGCCTGTGAAAAATAAACCTACATTTTAAAAAAGCAGACTTGATGTGCAGTGTGCTCTTCTAAATACAGCACTGCTCCCTTACTGGTGCTACAGCTGGGTAGGAAGCTTCACTGATAAAGCTTCCTGTAATGGGTGTGAAGCAGATGCTAGTATGAGCAGCGAAAATGCAACAGGTCATGCCTGAGATGATAATCATGCTTCTCAGCTCATTAGCACCTTTCCTCTAAGATGATCAGAGCATTTGGAATGTTGGGTTTTATAATACCTATGTGAGTCGCAAGTGCAGTATTATTTCTGCATCTTATAGGGAATAAGCTGAAAGAAATAAAATGCTGAAGTAATCCAGTGAGCTGCTGACCAAACCAGAAATAACTCAGGTGTTTCTTACTCCTACTGTTCTTATAGAACTTGTAGCATTTAGCATATGTCTGGAGAGTGCAGAAGAGAGATCAGTGCTCTACTTCAAAATGCCGTGACTGGTAAACGAGAAAACTGAATCTATTCCTATTAGGCTTCAGTTCATTTGATAGGACCCCATTTTCTGTCAGAAAATGCTTAGATGTCTGCAGATTGAGAAACGTTGAAGAGCACTGAAACTATCAGCATAGATATTCTGGCAAAGCTAGCCTTGCAGGAAGAAGGTAGGGAGCTCTGAAGACCAAGGGTGCAGCTGGCTAGCAAGAGATGAGGCACACAGCAAAGCTGAGAGGGGGTGTGGGTAACGATACCTGCTGTGAGGAGAGCAGTGGAGCACAGGAAGAGCTGTTTTCTCTTTATAGCAACAAGTCTGAATTTACAATTGAACGTGTGGTGACTCTAGTCCCCATCTGTAACCTTTATTAATACCTGGAAATGCTTTTCTCTTATGTCCTCCCTGCCGAAACTCCACCCATTGGTTATTTTTGGATTGGAGATACTCAGAATTCACAGTAGTGAGAAGTGAAGAGTCAAACTGGGGAAAAAAAAAAAAAGCTGCTTTGGCTCAGATATTTTTTCTTTTTCCCCCCTCCAATCTTGGAAATAAAACAACTCCTTTCATTATAGGAAGGAAAGAGGAGAAGAAGCAAGTACAGACACTTTAGTACCTTGGCTTAAAGATGTAATATAAAACGTTCTCGGTGTTTTGAGGTGGAAGTGTAACATGCAAACAGATCAAGTAGGTTGGTACTATGACAAAGGAGAGTTTGAGATGGCTGGGCAGAATATCAGTAGGCCGTTGAGCTAATTTTATTTTAAGTGAGAGTTGATTGTTGAGGGAGGTGAAACTGAGTGTTGGAGGAAATCTCTTACATGCTATTCTTTACTGTTAAAGAAATAGTATGAGAACTTCTGCACCTTGGTCGATCTGATCTGTACTGCCTTACTAAGCCATTCCTCTGAAGTAGAAACAATCCTTTTTGATGTACTTTCCAATCCAACTACAGAATATCTTGCAAATAAAAGTCTACCATGATTACGAAAACAAAAGGGGTTAGTAATCAGATAATTATCTCAATCAGATAGTGACAGGACAAGGGGGAATGGTTTTATACTAAAAGAGGAGAGATTGAGATTAGGAGGGAATTCTTCACTCAGATGGTGGTGAGGGACTGGCACAGGCTGTCCAGAAAGGCTGTGGATGCCCTGTCTCTGGAGGTGTTCAAGTTCAGGTTAGATGATGCCCTGGGCAAGCTGATCTAGTGGGTGGCATCCCCACCCATGGCAGGGGAGCTGGAACTAGATGATCTTTAAGGTCTATTCCAACCCAAGCAATTCCAGGATTATATAATAATGCTGATTCTGAGTTTTGTACAAAGCTTTGCTGACTGGTGTTGAGGACTTTTGCTAAATGGAAACACCATCTCCAGCTGACACAGCATCTGGCTGCAAATTCTGCATTTTCTTCTTACTCTATTCTACTCTCACTGGTTTGTAGGCTTGAAGATCAAAAGAATAGGGTCATTCTACTGGTCTCCAACTCTAACTAACTCTTTTCTTGTGAGTTCTAAACAGGTACCAGTTTTGTTCTCAGCAGATATATGTTGGACCTCTTGACAGTCATTTGGGGTTCATCTGAAACGCTATTACAAAGTAAAAATGTCAGAACATATTTTTGAGTGCTATATAAAACTCTCTTATTTGCTTTTACTTTTGTTTTGATCTATATATGATTGAATTGACTTCCACAGAGCTCTTGTTCTCTGAGCATGAACCTGAAATATATGCATTGCACAGTTGTTTTACAGTAACTTGTTCACTGCATTTAAAGTGATAGTCACTGAAAATTTGACTGATATCTGTTCCATATGTGTTTTATTAAAGTAGGTACTATTTCTTATCTGTTTTTAACATGACACAGTTTATTGTCAAAAATCTTAGACCCAAATTTACCTGTAATCTAATTCGAGGGATGTTATTGTACAATCTATGAAGTAAAATCAAATGTAATTGGTTTTGCATAAATTTCCATTATTGGTGATGTTCAGAGTACTGCAGGTAGCTGATAAAGCATTTGCTGGTTTTCCATCTTCTTGTGGTTTGTGAAATGTATGACTTCCTCTGATTAAGATGTTTTTTATTGCAAAATAATTTATGCACACCTTACAGTTTTTACTAGATCTCAGCTACTCTTATGGGAAAATCACAGCTTCTGAGATGTCAGCATTTTGTGTGTTCATTGGTTATTCAGTAGCGCTCTGTCCAACTTGAACAGCTTCAACAGCTGCAAAAGGATTTCACTACGTATTAGTAAGATACAAAGTAAAATCCTGTCTTTCATATCCCACATAGTATCTTTTGTCTACTATTGCCCTAAAAAGAGTATTAGGTATATCCTGCCACATAAATCCATAATAAATCAAGTCTTCCTGTTTAGTTCACTTAACATCACCTTCAATGGAATTACGAAGGAAAGAAAAACGAAAGCTTCCAATCAAAGCGGTTGTTAAGAAGATATAAAAACAAAAGAAATGCACATGTAAAGTTCAGCATTTAAGAGCTTTTGAATTTGCAGGTTTTTGATGCATCCTCCATGGCTATAAATGCTAATAGAAGTGTAGGATTTAGAGGGAGAATCTCAAGAGGTAGAAAAGATCTTTGGAAGATAAAAGCTTAATTCACAGAATTCCTGTTCCCAGCACTTCCAATAGTCAAACACAAGTTTTGCAGCAAAATCCCCCTTTACAAAAGATGCACGAATACATTTTGCACTTCTAAAAGCTGGAACTGTTGAGGTCTAAAAGGCATGAAATTATCCTTAATTTACAAGATTGCTTATAACATATAAAATGTTCTTCTTTCAGCTATAAAAGAATCATACACATTTATTTATATATTTTGACTGCCTATATAAAGGCATATGCACAGCCTTTTTTTTTTTATCTGCTGGAGAGATGTGTACATTATATGTTTGGGCTTCGATATCATTAATATTGTGTGTGCCAGTAGTGCTAGCACATTGGGCTAGCACTTAGAGTTGTGGATATTGTGAGGAAGAGTAGATAAAATGAAACAAGATGAAAGAAATAAGATCACTTTAAAAAATAAAAATAATAATAAAAAAAATAGGAATGGGTAGAGGCGAGAGAGAGAGAACAAATGATGATGAAAAATTCCAGGAAATCCAAAGACGGAAAAGAGCAGTACAGACAAGAATACAAGTAATGAAACAAATTTTGAGTTGAGATCTTTATATAACCATTGAGTTGGTGTGATGTCAAACATTTCATTAAAAGGATAAGTAACCTTATACAATTTCTTTGCTACTGTTAAATTGAACGCTTTAGGAAAAAGACCTCTGTAATGGTAGTTGTAAATTTTAAATCATGGTTGTTCTTTAAAGAAGACCACTATTTCAGTAAGATAGTAAAAGTGTTCTCTAATTTTGACCTTGCTACCTTAATTCCTACAAGAAACTTAGAAATGTCAGTTTTGCATGATTGGAAGTTGGGAATGACTGTTTTTATTGATAGAATCAGTAATGCTTGTCGTGTATTTTCCAGAAGTATTTGCTTCAGTGACTATTTCAATTGAGTGAAGATATTTTTCTTAATTTAAGAAAGGCAAGTGGTTTCATTTAACAGAAGAATAGCTGTGTTAAGTGTTTCAGACTTCCCTTGAAAAGAAAGCCTTATTTTCTACTTTCAGCTAATATGTGGTAGCTGAAATCTGAACTGATGCTACTGTTCTAGTAAAATTTGTTATTGAGTTAGCACATCAGTTAAGAAAATAATTTAGCTACAAATTTGACAGTAATATTATAATGTGCAACCTTGGAGAGATTTGATTTATTGTTGTAAGAATAAATGAATATGAATTTGATCTAGCAATACTCTGTAAAATTCCACTGTTATTTTTCACATGCCATTTGATAAGGTGAAGATAATAATGCATTCTCACAGAAGAAAAAAAAAAATGCAGTATTCCAAGAAGTAAACTATTAACTTATAACCATAATGATTCAGAGCATTTAGAAAGGTTTCAAAACAGTCCTTAAAAAGCAAAGCACTTTATAGGTGCACATGGGTCAAAAGTACATTCACATGGGTTATAACTAGTATTGGGTTAAGGTGTTGGTTCATGTGGTCAGTCTCTACAAGATGTGTATAAGCTGTCTTCAAATTCTAGAGTTGAAACTGATAATTGTTTTGCATAACCAATTCTATGTCTTTTCTGTGTCTGGCATAAAACTGTTTTGGTTTTGCACTGCAGCGGTAGTTAGAAATATTTCTGATATTCTTCCCTCCCCCCTTTGAGAAATACAACAACTTTTACCAGAACTTTGCAGTTATTTTTAGCAGAAATCAGAAATGCAATTAAAAAAATGCATTGGGAAATGTTCCAGAAGCCTAGGTCTCTTTATTTTTCTTGTTGTTTTTATGTTGTGGGGCTGAATTTGTTAAGAGAATGATTCTTAAGCCCCCGTTTTTGAAATTTACTTGAAATAATTTGGCTTCTTCCAACTCAACAGCTATAGAGTGTCTCCTACTGCTGCTGATTCATACCATTTGTTCTTTGATACATCTCAGAAACATACTCCTTGTGACTGGAGCTCTTGTTATATTCCAGTCTAATTTACAGATTCCTTCAATTTTTCTGCAATTCTGAGTTTTCTCTGCTAGTCTGTCACTACATCCTTTTTCTGTGTCTGTCATTTCCAAAATGTATTTTGAAAAGGAATGGAAGATGAGCCTTTATAAACTTCTGTATCATATTATCTTTCCATTCATGAATGTCTAGCCTGAAAAACTTATTGATAGAGGAGCTTGATGCAAGAATGTCCTTAGAATTTTGGGTCATGCTTTTGTCTGATTCTTTGGACATACCACATAGCAGCTCTGTTCTAGTTGTTTGTAAAACATTTAGTATTTACCTAGCTCAGAAGCATAAAGTATGGATTGTGACATCTCATTATTTTGTATTGGCTGCTTTGAAAATGAACTATTGTGTAGTTTGAGTTACCACAAACTGGATTGTACCATAGATCCTAGCATTAAGCAGAGCTTCACCTTCCAAACAATCACGGCAGAGTTGTAATATAATATAGCTTGCTGTATAGAATAAGAGCAAAAGAACAAATTGTAAAGCTCAGGAGATCTGACTAGACCATTCCTAATATCAGATCATCTAATTTTTAAATATAGCTGTCAGTAGTATTTTAAAAATCTATTTTCAACATTCTGTAGAATTTCAAAAATGGGTTGTTAGATTACATGCAAAACCATCATGAGCTATATATTAGACAAATACATTTTTCTGTCTTTGGGGCTAACTGGTGAGGCAAGTCTGGGCAGACTTGAATTTTCTTTGTATAATTAAAAACATTAACCAAACAGTTCTGTTGGCATCAGTGACGTGGCACACGTGGTTTGAAACTAACCTCAAGCTGTTGCTTATTGTATCTTTTCAAGAGAAAAAAGGGAGATCAGGGAATCAGCTACTGTAAATTGTTTACCTTTTTATGTTTTCTACCTTTTCCAGATGATCCTCTTGCTGCTGCCTCAAGCTAGTCAGCTTCCTGAGGTATGCGCTAACTTTACAGAGGTAAAAGTAATTTAAAAAGGAAGATATAATTTTAACACGAGAGTTGGCTAATGGTATGTAATTTAACTTGAAATGAAGTCAATATTCCTGGGTGCAGAAGTATTGCCCTTTTCTATCAGAAATGAATAGCATCGGGGTTGGCAGGAACATTTTGAGTTATCCCATCGCATCATTAATTTATCTGAAATACACTGTGCTTCACTGAGATAATGGTGATCATAAGAAATTCATCTAGTAATTATGTGCAAGGCATAGAAATCCTTTGATCCTACCCTCTGAACATGGGTGAAGTATTCATACAGGCAGTAGCTCCTTAAAGTTCAACTGCTAACAATCTGTATTTTACATATATTCTTTTACCTAAGGGTAGTAAACATGAGTTCAGTTCAGTTTCTGTGCTTATATTCTTTGCAAGAAAGAAGTTTAAAACACCTTTCTCCCTCTTTGCCTGACCTTTTCTTTTGCCAATGGAATGCAAAACAAGCAACCAACAAAAAGCACGGTTTGTTTGGTTCGTGGAATGTTACAGATGCAGTGTGACTGAAGAACTGATACTGAATTTAATGGCTATAAAATGAATGTCTGCAGTCCTCAATTTTTCCTTTCTTACTGTTTGCACCATTTTGATTGTCTGGTCAAAAGAGGTGAGAATAAAAGATTTCTGAAATAGTAGGTTTTATGAATCTTAGCTATAGAAATACCTGATTTGTTAGGTTATTAATTAGGAAAGCTTTACATAGTATGCAATTTTTAATTTGAGCCATAGAGAGTAGGATGAGATTACTTGTTTAATGGCTGTCAGTGGTGCCCCTGTTTAGAACAAAGACAACACAAAATAAAAAAACTCTTTCCTATGGTTCTGGTACATGCTCTCTTCTTTTTTTTTTTTTTTTTTTTTTGTATTTTTGTGTACTCATAGTTTTTGAAGGCAAATGTTGTAAAATATGTTTAGACAGGGTGAAAACTGAGTTCATCAGTGGTAGCAGATGACTTTCAGTGATGGTTCTGACTTTTGTCCTTATTTTTTGTGTAAGCCTCTGAAAGGTCTCTATCTAATAAGGTGGTTGGTACTCCAATTTCTTCTTCATGATTTTTCACACAAAAACAGCACAATAAAACCCTTAAACTTATTATAAAAAAAAAAAGAGAGAACAAAAAAACCCTCAAACCCTATGTGACAGTAGGTGGCAAAAGGGGAATACAAACCATTTAGATTTTGGGCACAAGTATAGTCTTAAAATGGGTGAAGTTTGTCACGACAAAAGCTCTGTTTTATAGATGTGATTTTTTTTTTTTCAGTGTTTTTTATGTGAGTTCCTGGAAGCAGGTAAATGGTTCTTTCAAAGGTTCAGAGTAGATTGAACAGATTCAAACAAGGTGGGTATGAAGGCTTGTGGGTAGAGTATGAGAAATAGGTAAGGAGGCCATCCTTCTGGAGTTCTGGTATTTAAAAAAAAAAAAAAATAGTGGAAAAAAATAGTAAGATTAAATGTCAAAACCCACACTGTTTTGTATTTTGGTGAAGTAGCCAGGAGAAGAGCGAGTCTTTTTCCCAACAGGGCTTCGACATTCTCATTTTATTTTTATTTTATTTTTTTTAATTCATGTGCTCTCAAACACATTTAAAACTGCATGGGCTCAAGAAAATGACAGATCCCTCTGAGGACTCCTTTGCAGAGTAGAATGCGGAGGCTGGGAAGCCCTTCGAGGAGTCCCAAGCAGCTCTAGCCTGTTTCCTTTTCCAAGTGGGGTGGAGCTGCCACTTCAACATAATAAATAGGGATAAATAAAGTAATGGAGCTGTTTGCATCCCCAGCCATATGCTTCCTATCCCCACAGGCTCAACACCATCAATCAAATGTGAGTTACAGACACATTGTACCTCTGTTACATGTCAGGTAGCTATTCAGGCATTACCAGATGTAAATTAATTTACAAGCTTGAAATAAGGAAAAAGCAAGGTAAAAATGTATCTGTAAACTATTTGCTGTGTCCTTGGTTAAGTCTGTGCAGCATAATGTGCCTCAGCTCCACTTGCAGTATGTGCCCACGTGGATGAGGGGTTCTTTTGGGGTGATCAAAAGACGAATATCAACAGCCAAATTAGTTGAGAAGTGATTCACATTCTTCTGGCTTCTGCCATTGGTATGAAATCCTCATGCACATCTGGTGGACAAAGCTACCTTAGTGATTTAGCTGACCATTGAATCATTTTTCCTCTGGAGAGTTGTGCAGGGTGTAAGTACATGTGCTGCTGCTCCTAGTTTACTCAAGAATGATGGTCCTTTTTTAGGTGAGGGATTGAAGCAGATGTCGTGATTATCCTGAAATTCTCCAAATTCTTCTCGTCTGGTGAGGACTGTTTTTCTTGAGGGAGAAAAACAGGAAGTTCATTCCCTGAAAAACTTAGAGGGCTTTGTATTATTTAATTATGACTTTTAAATCTAAAACTGTGTCTGTACTGCTGGGCTACTGCTGTATTGGATTGCATAGAACCTGTAATGGGGACTCAGCTTACCATCAAAGCTGCAAATTATACTGATACAAGTGAAACATATCAGTGAAAGCTCACCTGTGCTAATACATAAATGTATGAGCATTAGGGGCTTGTGCTAGCACAGCTGCTCATTGTGGGAGGCATCTACTTGGCAAAATACAAATTTGCGATGGCTTAGTTAAGATTTGGGGCACAGGTTGCTTGTTTTGCTGTTGCTTAGAGGCTGCAGCCAGGTGTCATGCATGCTACCCCCAAAGCACCCAGCTGATACCCTAGAGTTCACTATACAGTTATCCAGCTACTACACCTATATATTTTTGGTAGAATTTAGCTCCCATAGCAGAACTATTTTTTTGCCCACATTTATAAAAAGGAAATGTTAGTCTCCATTCCAGAAGATATCATGCATTTCAAGTGGTTAAATGAAATAACCTTTGTTTCCTGCACTGTGCACTTCTCATTTATCTGAAGTGATATGGCTGGTACTGAATGCAGTTTCCATACAAAAAGAGTTACTGTGTCCTCATTTAATACTTCCTTATTACTGTTACTTCTTCTTGCTACTGATGCTTGGCTGGTTACAATCTGACACTTTCTTCTTCTGGTCCCAAAACGCAGTCTTAAAATAACTGGTGAAATGCAGAAGTTCTTCTGGAGCCAGCAAAGCGTAATATAGTTTTAGATGGAGCAGACAAACAGCAGACAAAGCTGCTGTATTTAAGACTGTCGTGCTGGAATGGAAAACAATGGGACTGTATATGCAGATATATTTAATGTACAAAATATGTGAATTTCAGCTTCCATGAAAATGCAAGTAGAGGCAATAGCCAGTGAGAAAATACTGGAAAAATACATGGGTAAATAGTTTGGCTGCTGATCTGAATCTGATAGGTAATTTTTGATTTGAGGATTTTTGGCAAAGCTGCATTATACTGTGCTATTTCAGTCAAAGTCTACGTTATTCCATTTTATACAAATTACAGTAGATTTTGGACAGATCACAGAATGGTTAAGGTTGGAAGAACCTCTGGAGATCATCTGGTCCAACCCTTCTGCCCAGCAGGGTCACCCAGAGCATGTTGCACAGGCTCACATCCAGGCAGATTTTGAATATCTCCAAAGGAGACTCCCCAGCCTCCCTGGGCAGACCTGTCCCAGGGTTCCATCACCCTCACAGTAAAGACGTGTTTTGCCATATTGAGCTGGAACTTCCTGTGCTTCAGTTTCTGCTCATTGCCTCTTGTCCTGTCTCTGGGAACCACTGAAAAGAGCCTGGTATCCTCCCCTTGACACCCTCCCTTCAGATATTTATACACATTGATGAGATCCCCTCTCAGCTTTCTCTTCTCCAAGCAAAGCAGGCCCAGTTCTCTCAGCCTCTAGAGGTAACTCTGAGTTCTGATCTGGATTCAGAGCACTAGTAACCAGGTACTAACAGCAATTTTCACATTGTATTATGTTGTATTTTGTTTTCTTTTTCCACATTATAAATATGTATTAATATGTAATCTGAACCCCAAGGAGTACATTGAATGCAGAGAGACTATGAGATTCTAACTGACATCTTAGTTCACATATATGATATGGCTATACTGGTGCATGTGAGATGCATATAGACAGCTAAGTCTATGTTTATACTGATGCATTCCCATTTGTTTTTAGATTTAGGTTATGGCCAGTAATTTAAAACTGGAGTGGTGGAACTTATTTTTCTGTACAAACAGAGTTCTCCCAAATCCAGGGAGTTAACAGTTAACAAAACAGTGATGGTATAGTAATAGCATGCAAATGTATGGCTAGATTTTGAGGTATAGATGTGATAATTGCATGTGGGGGGAAAAAAAACAACTATTGTCTAGCTTTCTACTGTGCAGCTAAATGGGACATGTATGTGAAGAGTCTTAGTCAAAAGAGAGCATTCATTCTTACTTGTCTGTATTAGGAAGTCAATGAGAGATGTCTGTTTCATTTTGAATTTGGAGGTTGTTTTATTTACCCCAGAACAAATTGTTGCATTACCTACTCTTTGGCAATAAATCTTTTTATTTTTCTCTAGACTTTTTAGACCTTCTCATTAAGCGATGAAATGATTATTTTTATACACTGAATTCTAACAGGGAAGATTGTGTGATGAAAAAGCTGGAAAAGCTGGAATTGCATTATAGGACTGCACCGAATTTGCATTAAAATTGAAATTGGCAAGAGATAAGAACCTACTTTAGACTACTTACTATAATAGCTATATAATCTCTGAAACTTGATGAAGTAATTTTTATTTTTGTGCGGTAAACAATCTCAGGGCTTACAAATCTAAGCCCTTTAAAATATGGGAATTCAATATAAAGATAAAGATCATTAGTGGATTTTTACCTGGTGTAATATAAGTAAGCAGGAAAACAGTAGGAACAGAGTCAGGTTTCATGCCATCATTATTAGCATTTCATGAAAGGTTTGTGACATCCCAGACTGTTTTTAAAGAAAGTGGAAACAACCTTCATATCTTCTTGCTAAAATTTGGAGTAAGCTGTAAAAACAAGCTGTTCTGCAAAAGAAATAGCAGAATAGAAAATAAATACTGGAACTACACCTTTATGTCATGAAATGGCCACTGAGTGTTTTTTTGTTTGTTTGTGTTTTTTTTTTTTTTTTTTGTTTTGTTTTTTTTTGTTTTTTTTTGTGGTTCTGTATGTTGTATTTCCTCTAACCAGGGCAGCACCTAGCGGCTGGGGAATGCACAGCTCTGGAAACGGAGCAGGGTCCCGGTGTTTGGCAGGCGGGGAGGACAGACGTCCCCATCATGCACGGAATCATTCCGTAGTAATGACTGTAGGATTGCTATCGGTCAGTTACATGCTACAGTAACTTACTTTGCTGCTGAAGTATCTCAAGTGCTTTTGATTGCGAACACCAAAATAAAATGCATAGAATTTGTAGCTCCAGATACCAAAGCATTTTGGGAGAAACACAGTGCAGCTGATACAGAGTTTAATGTCAGTGGTATTAAAAGTCATAAAATAATGTTGCAGATGGTATGATGCTTTGGATTTTGACAGGGCAGGCTTCCCTTTACTTAGGGACCTGGTTGACAGAGTCACTTGGGGGCCATTCTCAAGGGCAAAGGAGTCCAGGAAGGCTGGACATCCTTCAGGAAGGAAATCCCAAAGGCACAGGAGTAGGCAGTCCTTATGTGCTGAAAGGTGAGCTGCTGGGGGGAAGACAGTTCTGGCTGAACAGAGAGCTTCTCCGGTAGAAAAAGAGTTTATGATCTTCTGAAGAAGGGGCAGGGGACTCAGGAGGACTAAAAAGATTTTGTGAGGTAAAGCAGGGAGGAAATGAGAAGGGCAAAAGCCCAGCTAGAATTCAAAATGGCTACCGCAGTATAAGACAATTAAAACTGTTTTATAAAAAACATAACAAAAGGAGGACTAAGAAGAATATCTATCCTCTTCTGGATGCAGAAGGAAACATGGTGATGAGAGATGAGGAAAAGGCTGCGGTACTTAATGCCTTCTTTGCCTCAGTCTCTGTGTAAGAGTATTTGTTCTTGGGGTACCCAGCCCCCTGAGCTGAAAGGCAGGTAGGGAGCAGAATGCAGCCCTTATAGTCTGAGGGGAAATGGTTAGTCACCTGCTACACCACTTGGACACCCACAAAACTACAGGGCCAGGCAGGATCCCCCCAAGGGTGCTGAAGGAGTTTGTAAAATTGATCACCAAGTCACTTTCAATAATTTGTCAGTAGTCCTGGCTAACCAGGGAGGTCCTAGAAGACTGGAGATTGGCAAATGTGATGTTCGTGTTCTACAAGAAGGGCAGGAAGGAGGATCTGGGGAATTACAGGCCTGGCAGTCTGTCCTTGGTTCCAGGGAAGGTCATGGAGCAGATCACACAGCACGTACAGGATAAGCAGGTGATGGGATGCAGCCAGCATGGGTTTATGGAGGGTGGGCACTGCCTGGCTAACCTGATCTCCTGCTGTGACAAGGTGACCTGCTTAGTGGACAAGGGAAAGGTCGGGGAAGTTGTTTACTTGGACTTTAGCAAGGCATCTGGTGCTGTTTTCCACAGCCTTCTGGAGAAGGTTGCTTGTGGCTTTGGCTGATGTGGTGTTTGCCTGGTAAAAAGCTGGAGGGCTGGGCCCAAAGGGTCACTGTGAATGGAGGTAAAGATGGTTGGCGGCTGGTCACAAGTGGTGGTCCCCAGGACCCAGTACCTGGCCTAGTGGTGGATTTGGAAGTGTTAGGTAATGTACTTGATGGTCTTACGGGTCTTTTCCAACCTAAATAATTCTATGATTTATATCTAGTCTGAGTAAAGTGACGAGGTTTGAAGTGTTGTTTAGGTCTTACATGTTATTTCATGCTTGTATGCTGCCTTTGACCTTTGTGAAATATATACACCAGCTACGTTGATAGTTGAAAACTGATACTCCATTTGACCCCTGAATACCTTCCTTTCCTCAGTCAGTTAAGATGACACAAAAATTCAGTTGCTTAACTGTTTATCTAGGTAGTATGTCTGCTTACATTAAAGGGAAGTATCTCGTGAGTTCTTACACATCAGTTCTGTGCTGGCATGCGGTTGCTGTGCATCTCCCACCAGCTCAGGATGATACAGGCCATTACACTGGAAAAGAGTTAGAAAATGTCACTTATACCCTGTTCCTTTATTTTTTTATTTTTTTTTTATTTTTTTATCTGATATGACTTAGCCTTATCTGCTTCAGGTTGTAGACAGTCCTACAGATTGCCGTGAAACAACTCACAAGAGTAAAGTGCCCGCAGAACCACTCTGTTTTTATCTTGGAAGCTTCTAGCATTTTAGCAAGATAAAGGACTAAGAATAGATTTTCCAAAAGAACTCAGAGAAATCATATTAAAAACCTGGCACTGACTGTCGCAGTGGGAACTGCTGAGTTCTGCAAGTTTAGCCTCATTTCAGTGTTGAGGTTGGAACTGTCTTTTTTTTTTTTTCTTCTTGATTCCAGTCATGTTTACAGATATGTAGGTGTTGGTGATTTTTGAAAATCCAGTCACATGCAAAAAAACTAGAATCATGACAGGCTTTTGGGGGCTGCATTAGATTCCTTTTGGAAATTAATTTTCTAGTGAAGTGTAATCTACCATATTGACTATTAATAAGGAATAAACGAGGGTAGCCATATACACGTTTCCTACTTCAGCCTGGCTGTGAGTTGTTAAGAGCTCTGTGAAATTGGCTGTGATTCTGAAGGTTTGCCCAATTACAGTTCTGTGCAACACAAGCCGGAACTTCTTATTTAGAATTCTTTTTGAGGGAAATTTACATTTGGAGTAGTGGAACTGTAGCTCTTGATCTTCACTTAATTAATACTGACAACGTTGCATTCATTCAAATAGATCTAAACACAGAAATGTGTAATTTTCATGCCAATTAGACAGGTCAAGTGAGGTTAGCTAATGAGAGTGTATTTAACTCAAGAAGGAATTCAATATTTGTTCAAAAAAAAAAAAAAAGTCCTCCACTGTTATAGAACATGCAGTACAGATCACACACCTGCAAAGGTGCTAAATGGTGGTTAAGTTTTAGATATCTGGAAACTTGAGGGAAACAGGAATAAGACAACAAGCCTGCAATGTAAATGGACAGCAGTACGTCTCGTAATGGTTGGTGGCTAGCCAGCTCTGTTTACTGTTGATGCTAGCTGAGGAGAGGTCTGGTAAGTGCTGCAAAAAGCTGAGAATGCAGAGTAGGTGTAGCTGTCAATTTTAATCATAAGCCGGGAGAAACACGCGTAGTGTCTGCTTGCTAGAACATTGGGAGAGGCTGCGAAGTTTGCAGTGGCTCTTTTAGTTTTTTGTCAGGAGAAATTGCCTCAAATTTAGTTTTTGAGAATCTCTGCCTGCAGGAATTATGTAGAGATGCTGACGTATGGAGGATGATCATCCATGGGAAAGCAGGGGACTCGTACAATGGATATTTGGGGTTGAGGTGTGTGCTATTTGTCAAATTCTAGACATGAACTAAGGTAGGGAACTGGTCTGATCATTGTTACATAAATTGGTAGAGAAATCCATCTGTTATATATGGGGGGCACAAATCTCTAAATGGCAAATCATGTCAGCAATATTTTCTATGTAGGGGATGTGCAGTCTGGTTGCATCACTCAGTATGTATGCACCAAGTCTCTTGTATTTCCGCTCACCTTTACTGCAGAGTGACTAGCGATTGAGGCATATTCTTATCGTTCAATTTGTACTTTTCCTACCATAGCTATTAATGGATTGATAAAGTTAATTATTGCATAAGTTGCACATAACACATCTTTCAGATACGCAATTAGTATGAGAAGAACACAAAAAAAACCTACAGTTTGAAACTGTAGTGCATTAAGACAATAGTTCTGGCTTTTGAGATATAACAGATGCATGTATGTTTAAAAAGATTGCCTCTGTGGTCTTATCATAGTCCAGAGATAAAATTAGAAAAAGATACAGTTCAATTAAAACAAAACAAAAAAATGTTCTGTGCATACTATCTCCTGCTCAGCATCCAGCAACAGAGATTTCCTTCAGCAGTATCTGAGTTACCCTATAAACAGTGCCGCCTTAAAGAATATATGAGGCACTTTCTGTTTTCTGGAGATGCTTACACTGTATGCTGTTCCCCAGCCTCCCCAGGGAAAAGCTGTGCTCTGTTTTGGGCTACAGTACTAAATGTCAGGAGGTGATTGTGGATTTGCGGTGGAGGGGGGTGTCCCCAACCTGAAGCAGGTTGTTCCACCTACCTCTGCTGAGGCTCACAACTTGAAAAGGCTCTGGATAGCCCTGAGGTGGAGGATAAGCGAAAGTCAGGAGGATAAATACAACGGCATGTCTGTATGGAATTTGCAGGCTGCACAGGTCATGAAGAGAATATAGTTGGAGGCTTTGTTGGTCTCTGTGGGTCAGTTAGGTTGGACAAACATTCTCTGAGTAAAGCAGAAACCCCAGAAAGATTTTGCTAAACCTGGTCTTCGTGTGTCCTCTTGTGCTAGTTGCTCAGATCATGAATATTACTGAAATGTACACCTACTGGGGGCTTGGCTGGCAATTCATGTAGCCCTACTGTAAAGGAAGCAGGGCAAATATTGGCATCTGGAAGCACTAAGTGCATTTGGAACAATCAGCAGTGAATTTCAGTTTGATTGAACAATTCCTGTATTTAGGCAGCTTGTGCTGTATAATTTTGATTCCAAGTAATCCATGCAGTTTAAGAAAAATGCTATACATGAGTTTATGATGGGTATTGCAATGCCACAGTAACATCGTGCAGTGTGATTATACCGTGGGTTTGTTTGCAATGCTCATTTGGAATTTGGTTAGAAGCAATGTTGATTTTCTACTGGGTCTTCTGACAAGGACTCAATGAGGAAATCTGAAGCTTCTTTTCTATGTAATATCACTCATGCCTCTACAGGGATGATGTACAGCCAAATGTCCAAGGCTATGAAGCTAGTTGCTTGCTGCAGATGAGTGATGCAAATGAGTAGAGTTAGGCTTTTTTACAAGAACTTTTGGCTTACCACATTCATCTACATAAAAGTTAGAAGAAAAAGGCTTAAGCAAAACCATGACTGTTTATCTATCCTGCTCCCTATAATACTAATTTGAATGAGAATGCAGGCCATGAAGTAGAAATCTAAGTAAATATTTCCTGCAAATTTCTGATTTGTAAACTAGATTGAGGGAGAAATTCTTGATGTTCTCAATCATAGGCTGACATTCATAACTAGACAGGATTATGCTGGTTAACAAAGAGCTGGAAATAATTTCAAGATCCATATTTTTAGTTTTAGAAGGCAGTTTTGTACATTTGAACAACTTAGGAAGGTATTTGTTTAGAGGGCTGAAGCTGAACTGTTGATTACTGACTGATACTACCTTCTCTTGAAGGCTATTATCTGGGAATAATTCTGAGAGGGTATCTCAAAAGCAACCATTTTAGTGTATAAAATGCATAGATGACTTTAAAGGTTACCTTGCAGGAGCAAGGTAGAATTCCCCTGAAGAAGGACAAAGCTGCCATATCTGAGCTCTATCATCTCTTGTGAAGTGGATATACTATGGATGCTGCACTGT
The DNA here is from genome assembly GCF_963932015.1 of Anas acuta. Taxonomy (NCBI): domain Eukaryota; kingdom Metazoa; phylum Chordata; class Aves; order Anseriformes; family Anatidae; genus Anas; species Anas acuta. The sequence continues at coordinate 18,607,739 of NC_088988.1, read as the reverse complement.
GTGATGGAATCACTGTCTGGCTTTTCTTGTGGATAAATTAAATATTTCATTTAAAGTGAAAGAGCTTTACTAATGAGCACAAAGGTCTTCATTTCCAATACCATTATTCTTTAAAGATGAGAGAGGACAATGAAGAAGTTTAAGTGTTTGAGAAATATACAGAATGTAAAAGCAATCTGGAGTGGGTTTAAGTAGCAATAAGGCAGAGAAATAATGAAGGCATAAAGAGGGAGAAGTTTCCACAAAAGATGCGTTGCAAGATGAAAATTTGCTGGTCCTTCTTCAGCAGATTTATATATCACTGCATGTAATCCAGATAAACATACCATAAGGAGTGAGAGGATAATAGCAGTGTATGGGGGTTGACTTGATAGGCTCATTTCCTCTAGTTTCCATACTTTTTGATTGCTCGTCATCAGAGTTTTGCCAGATTCCAGAACTGTCTAGGTGATGTGTGCTGGTTAACACTGTAAAGCCTTAAATACTTCCCTGATTGTGCATGAAATTAGTGCGTGTAACTTGGCATCAATAGAAGCTGTGGCTTCATCAGGAAGTATGATCTTCTGAGAGAAGGAACATTTCAGGCATTTGATGGATTAGCAATTCAATGCTAAATGTCTTGAAGCCTTGTTTTTATACAAGAGTAGAGAAATATATATTAAAAGCTAGGTAACTATTTTCAGTTGCTTGTTATTTACAGTGCAACTAGAACAAGAAAATAAAATAGCTGGGCTAAAGATTTTTCAAGTTTCAAAGAATTTGAGCAGTTGTAATACGAGCAGTTCCAGATAGCACACTTGAAACAGGTGATGGCAGGGTTTTTGTTGTGGTTTTGTTTGTTTGTTGATTTTTGTTTTTATAGCAAAGCAAGGAGTATCTACTGGAAAAATATTTTGAGCAGAAGCCACAGTTGAGAAAGAGGTCTCAGAAATAGGTGGCACTTGGGTAAGTTTTCAAGAAAAGACAAAACATTGGATATTCATCCTGGAGTCTGTATGAACCACGACCTTCAGTGTAGATATCCTGTTGTTTTTTTACGTGTGCTTATGAGTCTAAAATTTACCAAGTATTTTCAACCTTCATAGGGAAATCTACAGTACTCTGCAGCATGAATCTCATTAAAGGCCCTTTTCCCCTGCAGTGAAGCTGTCTAGCCACTATGGTAAGGCTAGTTTTCTAAGGAGAGTAAAATGGGTTCCTATTGAGCTTCATGCTGCTTTGATTAAACAGCTTCAGATACCTGAGTTACTTTCTTTAAATATAGGCAAAGTACCTCTTAGTACGAGACCTTTAAGTGACAGCTGGAATCCACTGACAAAAACAGTAGGAAAAAAAAAAAAAAAAAAAAAAAACATTAGAACAAAGAGCAGAAATTGTCTGTGGGAGTACCAAGATGGTGTCTGAATGTGAAGAACCATATTTACTGTGTAGGATGGCTAGTGAAGTGTAAGAATTGAGAAGGCTTCAATGGAACCTAAAAGATGAAAAGGATTGGGAGGAAAAAAGGGGGGGGGGGGGCGCAAAAAGTATGTTTCATTCATATTTATTTTGTACATTAACTGATCACCTAAATAACAGACAAAATACTATTTATTTTCAGGTTTCTCTTTCCCCTTTTTTTGTTTAGAAAGATAAAAGTTTCTAGCAGTTTACTGCTTTATATGAGTATTCAAACCCATACTTGGAATACAAAATATTACTTCTGAATTCTGAAGTGGTGGTCTAGCCATACAAAGAAACTTCCAGTTTTCAACAGTTGCTTGTAGGTTTCCTGGCAGTTCACCACCTAGAGTATGTGCTGTGAGGGGTTGGTTGTGTTTTAAAATGACAAGGCTTTTCTTGCATTCTTTATACTGGTTGTGTTCCGCTGCACATTTGTCTGATTTCATAATTAGTTGTATAGCATGTATTTCTGGCAATACTGTACCACAAATGAAAGGATGAAAGCACATTGTAGTTATAGTACATTCATATTAGTGAGAGTATATACTCAGTATTGTTGCAGTAGCTTTCATGGATAATTATGTGCTGTAATAAATAATCCATTTCAATTCATTTTAGTGCTTCTATCAGAAAAGAAACTGACTGAAAACCTCAAATATATACACTATCTTTTGTAAATGTTCTTTCAAGTGCTTGCCATACCTGATCATCTGTGCAATTACTGAAAGGATCTAAGTTTAGTGATATGGTTTAGTGGAGGACTGGTTAGTGTTAGGTCAGAGGTTGGACTAGGTGATCTTGAAGGTCTCTTCCAACCTAGACGATTCTGTGATTCTATAAATTTTATCTGAAAGAGGAAGAAATAGCCTTTAAAAAGGTAAAAGTGCAGGATTTCTGTTATGTTGAAATATTTGTGAGAGTGATCAAATCCACTCCATGCATTTCAATATAACTTTTATAATAGCCTAGACATAATTTTCTTCAGATTTTTCTGTACTCAGGTGTTCATGGAGTCTGAAAGGAAAAAGAATGTTTTTTCTTATGATTTCAGTAATTATTACCTTTCAGAAGAAATAGCAATATTTTTGTAAAGCATACTAGCTTCCTGCAAACTATTTTACCTAATTAATCCTTGCCTCCATTCTGAGAATGGTTGCCTTTACCTTTCTAATTAATTTTTGCAAAAAGAATAGTATGTTACAAAGCTAGATTTACAAAGGACCTAATGGTAACTTTGTCAACAAATTGAGGAAGGTATTCCAAGTGTAAGTAGTATGAAAGATGACACTGATGGTCTTGTGAAAATGAAGTAGCTACTAAGAGTTGGTAGAGAAGAATTTAAGGGGAAAGGGGAGGAGTGAAGGGAGACCAGACGTTCATTAATTCTGTATGTGTGTAGATGCCATTACTCTGTGTTCGGAAGGTAAGTTCAAGAACAGTCATCTACAGCCTGAAGCCATGGGAATGGAAGGCCGGAGATGGTGCGACATGAACATTTTGAAAAGTCAAGCATGGCTGAAGACTGATTATCTATTGTAATGAGGGGAGAAAGGATGTTGGAGAAGGCTTAACTCAGCTTAAAGTAACAGCTATTTAGCTGTTGTAGTATGTGGTGACATAGTTCCTAAGAGAGGGAGGTTTTTTTGAAAATGGCTGACCCATCCATAGTTTTTAAAAGTATAAGTTCAAATATTTTTAAATAGCTTATATTTTATATAGTTCTCTACCTCGTTCCTTGTGGATTTCTAGGCAAATGGTTATGAGATCTAGATTTAGCTTCCAGTTTTGTTTCAGGCTGTATAAACTTGAGGTATGGTCTTGACCAAGTCACTTGATCTGTCTGTATCCCATCTGTAATGAGTGTTAGCACTTCCATTCTCCAAACTTCTATTTGCTTAGACTGTTTGCAGTGTACAGTCTTCACCTTAAAATTGTATAATGGAGTTTAGATCTTACTGTTAGCTGAATGAGTACTAGAAACAAACCCAGTCTCAGACTGCAAGTCTTTAAGCTTCTATAATAGCAGTGGGAGTTCTACCATCAGGTAAAAATATGATATTTTTTTTTGTTGTTCCCTCACAACAAGTGTGAGTTTACAATGACAAAAATAACTACCTCATAACTACCTGTGAACTGAAAATGGTCAAGAGGAATAACCAAGTTTTGTTCTCAGATCTTGAAAACTAATTGTACAGACATTTCACACTGCCTATCAGGATAGTGCCAGCAGTTGGTTCTAATAGTTGAAGCAGTGCTACTCATAATGAAGACTTGCCTGCAGAAAATAAAACATGGAATGAAGTAGCTATCTATAGTGGGTGCTGCCCATAGATAGATGCAGGAGTTTACAGTGGCAAAGCTACAACTGAACATCTGTATTTTTTCCCCTACAGTTAAAATACAATATAATTGGTATGACTGCAAGATGCTAAAAGTAGTCTTTTTGCCATCACATCATTATTCCACATCCATCATTTGGAGCATGCCAGAGAGGAAGGTACGATTTTAAAGTTCTATGATGTTTGCTTATGCAACTTAATTGCTGTTTTGGGGTGGTCTGAAAATATTAACAAGTGCACCAGTAACATTAAAATGGTTTTATAACAAGGGCATTCTTGGAAATTTTCTTGAAAGCTTCTCAAAAGATTTCTGATTTCAAGAAAGGAGCATTAATATAAAAACTGAACCTACACAGTTGGTTTTTCTGGTATAGGAAAATTTACAAGATAAAATTAATGTATACCAGATTGTGCAAGCAATTTGTTGAAGTAGACAGTTTCAGAACTGGTAGAGTTTAGAAATGTCCATGAAAATTCAAAAGTTCTTAAACTTTTAAATTAACTAAATTAAAATTTAAAAATGCACTTAAAATTAATTCTTTTATCTTTAATTAAAGATAATCAAATCAATTAAATCTGATTTGATATTTGTTCAACTGTAAATGTGCAGATATCAATATGCTAGGATATTTTCATTAATTGCTGAGTAGGCAATATTCTTTATGGCTTGTGCATAATTAAAGATTAATCTTGATCACCCTCCCTATGGATTGTTTATATAGCATAATAAAATGTTGCATACTGATACCAGATCTGATTGTGTGCACTGAAATACTACAGTAATGCTGCTATGTTTACATATTGTTTGACAGCAGTTTACATACTCTTTCTTAGCATCATCTATTAATGTGTATGGAGCATAATATACTTAATGCATTGCTGTTTCTTTTATTAAGCTATCTTTTTTAGAATTGTCTTAGTATGTGATTTTACTGCCCTGCAATAGGTAGTATGTCTCTTTATAGCCTAAGACTATAATTTACAGATAAATGTATTTAGAACTGTAGGTCTTTGAGAAATACAGTGGTAGGTGGAATGAGGAGGAAAAAAAAAAAAAGGACCAAAAGAAAACCACCACCCTGTTTTCCGTATATTTCATTTGATAATCTTTAAATATAATTTCTTCTTTAAATATAATTTCTTCTTTAAATATAATTTCTCTGAAATGTTATGGAGGCTCTGGAATATGTTTCAGAAAGGGGGGGAATATTTAATGCACGCACCAAGTCTTAAATAATTCTGTTACATTTCTGCAAGCTGTAGTCTGGCTGTCACATTTACAGGTATCTCTTACCAAGGCCTATTATCTGTTCAACTGAAGTATCTTTTGCATCTGATTGAGTTGCTATTCTTACACGCACCTGAAGAAGTCCACTCAGCTATAATTTAACCAGGAAAAAAAATCAAATATAATTATTGGAAAATCACCTTTTGTTCATTTTTGTCTATAATAGCTCTGTTGGGAAAAGATAAGTGACTAATCAAAGTAAAAGGCTGCTTAGGAACGAAGCAATATAAAGCTCATCAACAACGGAATTCAGTGATAGACCCTGAGGCAATTTCCAAGCTATTACAACTGCCTGTGGAGACTGCCAAGCTGCAGTAGCTAGAAAAATATCTTTCACAGTTTGATGTGAAGTCTTCTGTTTCTCTGTCATCTCTTCCTTACTTTTAGGAGATATTGTGTAGTTAATGAAATGCAATAAGTGGTATATTTACTGTGAAATTTTAACTAAATATATGTATTCTAACAATACAGTAGTAATGTTACTACAGTGTGTTTATTTCCCTATGCTAATTTTTAATAGATGTTTGAATTTTAAATATAAATAGAAGTAATGGGCTGACATAGAGAAAAAAAAAAGGCTAGTATAAAAAAAAAGCTTATTGCATATCAGCATTATATTATCATTGGCAATATTTGCAAATATTACAAAAATGAAAAAATTAAACACCTGAAGCACTACCCTGAGACTGTAAAATGAGGATGTCAAAAATAACATTTACTGTGAAGGAGCAATTCTAATTCCTCTTATGCCATAAACTGATTCATTTTCTCTTATGTGTTTTAAACAAAGCTAAGTGATGTTTACAGATCCTCAAAGCACATATGTAGAACAATTTCTTGTTTTTTATTTAATAGCATACAAAGCCAGTAATCAGAATATGATACAAAAAATAAACTATAGTCTTGGCTTTGCCCATAATGAAAGACTTCGAATCTCATTTAAGAAAGCTATTGCAAGTAAGTTTAACAAGCTATAGTAGGTAGCTAATGTGGAATGAAATACATGTACAGTAACAGTGGCAGATACATGTACAACTTTGTGTCATACAGGAGCTCTTTCTGAAGTATGGCCTTTTCCCTTTCTCCTCCCTTTTCATTGTTGTACCTTGGTATGCTGACAGTATGCTGTCTGCTTATAAGTGCGATGGAATGTGGCCCAAGCGATTTTAATTCTTGAACCATTTGGTACAAACAGTGGCTAGAATAAGAAAGTTACATTTAACAGTATAATTTAACAACAAGATTAACCTGTAAATAAATCATTTTCCCTGGGTGATGTAGGATAACATCAAACCTTTTGATGCAGCACTTAAAGAAGGAAGGCTCAAAACAAGTAATGCCATTCAAAGTCACAAAGCTAATGAAAAATCTCTGTTTTAGCTGCAAACCAGTGTGACGCACAGTTGAATATGAGAAAATGTTTGGCATTTTCTTTAGTTAACATTTTAAACCTGAAATGAAAACAGAAGTTACTATTTAATTTTATATAAAAGTGTTTTTAATATAAATGGAAGTTTTATATCAAAAGTTGTAGTGCTGATTTTTTAACACAAGCTTCATGAATGTTTTCACTCAAAATACTGTGCAAGGGCAGTTGACTGAAGCAGGCATGCCCATTTATGAATTTATGAAGAACCAGTTTATTTTGCCACATTTTTTTAAGGGAAGTAATAAGTTCCAAAGAGAATTTTGCAGGTCTGGAACATAGCAATAAGAACACCTATGTGGTGAAGGCACTTGTACCAGTGTTTACCACTTGGGGAATGTATTTCTTAAAAGATGCTACCCACCCTTAGTTTGAGAAGCAATCTTCTGGAGCATACCGGTTCTTCTCTCTTTGCTGAATATAAATGCTCATATTAAAGGACCAATATTTAATATGGTCATAAACCCATTGTTTACCAGCTCTGGCAGACCAGTAGGTAAACTTTCGTTCAGTACAGACATGGAAAGATAAATTCTACACAAGCATGAATATTGAAGCTAAACTCCGTGCAAATGTAGAAAAGAACTGTGTATGTAATTTACTTGTCTGTGTGTATACAGGTTAAGCAAAGGATTAGCCAAGGAACTCTGGACATGATAAAAGTGTGAAGAGAACTAAGGAGATCCCTTATCCTGCCTTGCTGAAATTATGATATCTTAATATTCCTCTTATATGGAGAGAAGTGCATGTCATATTGTCACCCTATTTGGATAGGACCCACAGTACTCAGAGGGGCAAAGTGTGTACAACTGTAAAGGGATTACAGCTAATGTGATCATGCAGTTGAAGGGTCCTTTCCTTGTGTCTGAGCATCAAACCTCTGCATGGATGCAAACTACACTATTGAGTGTTTCTGTTGGGCAACAAAATTGCCTCTGGTCTGCACAGCATACATTGACTCTAGATATCTCGCTGTTCAGAATCCTGTTAGATTAAAGTGTTATTAGTTAACTTAATGATTCACTGGGTTACCAGTTTAAACAAATCCCATGCAATACATTCTTTTCTCCTTTATATGCTGAGACCTATTTTCTTACTCTCTGAGACAGATAGCTTCCCCAGAGGTTACATATAGCAGTATCAACTGTGTTAAGAACCCTCTAATGAGTCATTGAACCTTATCTCTTCACCTTTGAGATCTTGCAGAGAGTTCTGGACAGATTGGAGAGCTGGGCGATCACCAACCGCATGAAGTTTAACAAAAGCAAGTGCCAGTTCCTGCACCTGGGACGGGGCAACCCAGGCTATACGTACAGACCGGGTGATGAGATGCTGGAGAGCAGCCCCGCAGAGAGGGATCTGGGGGTTGTGGTTGACAGCAAGTTGAATATGAGCCAGCAGTGTGCCCTGGCAGCCAGGAGGGCCAACTGTATCCTGAGGTGCATCAAGCTCGGCATTGCTAGTCAATCAAGGGAGGTGACTGTCCCGCTCTACTCTGTGCTGGTCTGGCCTCACCTCAATTAGTGTGTGCAGTTCTGGGCACCACAGTACAAGAAGGACATTAAACTGTTGGAGAGCCTCCAGAGGAGGGCGATGAAGATGGTGAGGGGCCTAGAGGGGAAGATGTATGAGGAGCGGCTGAGGGCACTGGGCCTGTTCAGCCTGGAGAAGAGGAGGCTGAGGACGGACCTCATCGTGGTCTACAAGCCCCTTGCGAGGGGGAGTGGAGAGGCAGGTGACCTATTCTCCATAATCACCAGTGATAGGACCTGTGGGAACAGTGTCAAGCTGAGGCAGGGCACATTTAGTCTGGACATCAGGAAGAGGTTCTTCACCGAGAGAGCGGTTGCACACTGGAACAGATTCGCCAGGGAAGTGGTCACTGCACCAAGTCTGTCTGAATTTAAGAAGCAATTGGACTGTGCGCTTGGTCACATGGTCTAGAATTTTGGGCAGACCTGTGCAATGCCAGGAGTTGGACTTGATGATCCTTATGGGTTGGATCCTTCCAACTTGGGGTATTCTATGATTCTTCTAGAACCTTTTAAAAAGTATCTGCTACGTTTAAAATTTGGCATAGTAAGATGGATTTAATGGTGTTAGTGAAATTCTTTGAAGGATTGTAGCAGAAACCAGTAGCATTCCTGTGGGCTGTTCATTCTCTACATATAAAAAGCTACAGGATCTTTGCTGCCTGTACAGCACGGTAACTTTGATCAAACGATTCTTTTATCACCCAGTTGAGGTTTCATCAAAGACACTTGGGATACCAGCCTGTAGTACCCACGATCATCTGGATCTGAAGGCAGTGCTGCCTATCTAAATTAGAGCAAAAATGAAACAAAGAATGTTCAATTGCATTCGTCTTACTGATTGCTGTAGTTAGTCATCTTTTCCATCATAAGCATGAATTATCTTGAGAATTTGCACACAAGAAGATAAAAGGCCACGGTGGTGATTTGCTTGTTTTCATTCTTTTTGGTTCTTGAATAGCTCTCAGAAAAATTCTGCAATACAACAGAAACACAATATACAACTCTTATGTGTAAGTAAAACCCATGGGTGCACATCATAGCTGGTAATTTGGTAAATATACTGACTCATGAAAGTGATTTGAACTGAAACTTCTCAATATGTGTAAATGGTCAGCTCTCAGAAGGTTTGTGCTGTATAATTTTGCCTCCATCTCCAATGAATGCAGAACTCTGTATTTTCTTCCAATATCTGCTTTCCTTTTTCCTAGGATTTAAGTTCTGCTTTCAATTTAGAGCAAATTGAGACTATGGCCTTTTTCTTTTGCTATTAACTTGTAAAATATTTTGTACCTCCAGAAGCCTCCAAGAAAATAGTCCCTATATTTCCTGAGCAGAATGACAGCAATTTTATCTGGGTTAGGTGGAACAGTAGAAAGGTAAGACAGCCTTTTTGCTTGCAGTTTCAACAAATACCTATTTTAGGAATCTTAAAACACCACCTCTTGAAAACACCACTTCCTGTTTAGCAGGGTAGCTAGCACTGTTTGAGTAGGTTCCCTTCAGGTTAGCATAGGCACTTGTCAGTTACACTCCAGCCACTTCGGTACCTACTTCTACACCTGCCATTGGTCTTCCTCAGGTCTTCCCTGAAGATTTAGTATAGAAAAATGCTACTTAGAATATTCACAATTTCCTGTCATGTTTCAATATGCGTAATGTGAAATCTTCTCCATTATTTTGTCCTTTTATTACTGATGGATTATGAATATTGAAATATGACAATACATACCGGGGCGGGGGCAATTAAAATGCTGTAACTGGTGTTGTCACAAGGGGAGAGAAATCTGAGGAACAGCATCACATCTAATCAAGCATCTGCTCTTCAAACAAACAAAAAACCTACTGGATTCTTTTATATGGTTGCTGAATATAAGAAGGGGTTATCTTTGAATGTCCTTAATTCTTGCATTGCTGAATGCTCTTTCATGTGCTCCAGTGGGGAGTTTCCAGCTACTTCACTTGGCCAGTCATGTTAACCTGGCCTATTTTCTGGGTCTTTGTTGCTAGCTGTAGGGCTCTGGGTGAACAGGCTGGCAGCTGACTTGCATGTCTGTAATCTCATTCTGCGCAGATGAAGAGACTTGTCTATATTAGAAAAAAATGGTTTAACCAAAGACTGAATATAGCCCTTTATATAAAAAGCAGAGAATAATTGAGAACTTGCTGTGCTAGATGTGCTTGTATTTAAGATACTTGGTTCTACAGTTCTCAGCTTCTGATGCGCCTTTACAAACAGATCTGAAGAATTGGGGTTTAAGAATAAAATACAAAAGCATACTCTGTAAATTTCTACTGGTCAAACAAAAGGTAATTCAAATCATTTATCTTGAAAAAATAGTATATCAACCTCAAAACAAAAATAATAGCTATGACAGCAACTGCAATTAGCAGAAAAGGGAAAACAAGAGCTGTTATGACTAGAATAAAGACCACCTTAAACTGCTGCAAAAAATACTCAGCGTGAAGTGGAAGGCTCACATCCAATTCATCCATATTATTAGAAAAATGGTTCATTAGCCTGCCAGTGGGAGTTGTATCAAAGAAACTCATTGGACTCTGTAAGATCTGTGGATAAAGGGAAAGAGCAGAATCAGATGGAAGTCTTTTGTCTTTTATTGTAGTTAGAATTTATGTAGTAATGCAGACAATAGATTTGATCTTGGCCAAGATTAAAATTATAGGACCAGCAAACGATTTTATTACAGTTTTTACAACATCAGCGTTTGTAAAAGCAACTTTTGAAAGTAAAGTAATGCATTTGAAAGTAAAATAAATGTCTTCAAGTCTTTTTGTGTTGATTTTATAAGTAAAACAAAATAAATGCATGAGTCAGGATATCAAGAACCGGACTATTTTGTAGCAGAATTGTACTACCTCCAATTAGCTGTGACTTGTACACTAACAATAGCAACTTAAATTGCAGATTATAGGTGCTATTACAGATTTAGGTTACATAGAGTGATAGTTTTTATTTACAGACAGCTTTTGCTTCACAGGGCTTGGACTCTAAGAAAACTGATTAAAACACCCTCCTACCCACAAGATAGTACTTTCCATCAACTTCTTTATTTCATTAAAATGCCTGGATCCATATAAACTGTTTCAGGTATCTAAGATGTAGATGTCTGCACCTAAGCCTGTTATCTAAGCTCTCTTTACTATCAATGAAGTATACACTTCTGTAAGACTGTTCATCTGACATTTTTCAAACATTTTGTCCCAAGACGGGATGAATCTTGCTTAGGAGGCTTGTTTTTTTTTTTTTTTTTTTTTTTTTTTTTCCAGCAGCTGTTGAGGAAGTCTTGCCAAATAAGTATTCAATAAGTATTCTCTACTAACCATAAAGAACAAAGTAGTTCCTTTTACTTTTTAAAATAAGTTGTTAGGTATTGTAGAAGAACCCCTTAATGTTGTCTTTGTTAAAATAAAGCCTTTATTAATGCTTAGTATGATCATGGTTGCCATGCAGATTCTGTGGACTAATCAATAAAAACATATTCTAGGGCTATTTGAGATCCTTTCAGCACAGAAAGTTTTGTTTAATTACCCAGTGTGGTTGTTTTCTTTTTAAAAATGATTTTTAAAAAGCCATGATCTAAACTTTAGCTCTTCACGATAGGAGTGGAGAAAGACAGGGCAGCTGGAATAGAAGGGAACTCATCTATACTGCTTTCTATTAAAAATAAAAAAATAAAAAAATAAAAAAATAAAAAAATTGAAGTCTGAGGAAAAAAGATGTATAAAGCAGCTTTAGGAAGTCTCGTGCATAGTAAATCCTTCTTCTGCTTCAGGTAGAAAAGCCATGGAAGGCTGGATATCTAGGCTTTATACAGCGCTCTTGTATTACAGAGATGTCATTTTTTTTGTTACTGTATTGAGTTATAAAACTTCTGTAATAATTTTGATGTGTTGAGGTAAGTACTATATCAAATTTTGCCATCTAAAAAATGTGTTTTGACCCAAATTGTGCGCTCTCACTTTAATATCTCGCTTTTCATTTGATAAAACTGCTACATTTACACTTTCACCAATATTAAGTGCTTAAAGACTTGTCTTTCTGGATAAAAAAGATTCCTTCTGGATTCCTTTCCTCCGCTAAACAGAATAATTATTATTATTTTTTTTTTTCATAGGCAATGCATAAATCAGAGTTGCAGAGAATAATTCTTTTGAGTTTTTAAAGACAGGTCTGAACTCCATGTTGTAACAAGTTTCAGATGGCTGTGATATACTCTTGCTGTATCTCTTCCTTCGGGAATAATAAATTTGAAAATATTTGCACTCCTTGTACTTTGTACTCTCAGAAATACTGTCAATTGATTTGCACAAGAGTTTCTTTTAATCCTTTTGTATGTAAGTGGTATAGTTTAACATAAATGGCTTTTAGCTTATGATAACTATCTGAAATCAAAGTTTGATTTTGTTCCATTAAAATCAATACACTGCAATTTCCAATACACTTAATCTCTTATTAAATTAACCTAGAAATGTACCCACCACATTTACTGATTTTTATGATAATGCACTTAAAAGTCCAAGATGCTGCAGACTGATAAGTCTAATTATCTAGTGAGACCCACATGTAGTTGCTTTCTCTTCACTTTGTCTGTATAATGTTTCTTTACCTTTGCAAAGAGAAATATTTTTGTAGAGAAAATCATTGAGGAAAAAGAAAAAACGGAACAATATGCGTTTCGAGTTTATAAATATTTTATAAAGTTAATAATGTTTTTTGTAAATACATTACTTAATATTGTGGTTTTGATATTTAAAAAAAAAGGTTAAAGCAGGGTTATTGAAACAATAACTCTGTTTTGATACTGTATAGTTCAGTTTTGAAAAAGAAAACCAATTCTTGTCTTCTTGGACAGGCTGATTTATAGGAGTTGTAATATGAAGTGTTGCTTTTTTTTTTTTTGTGGGACTAGATGTGGTGATTTTTGTGCCAGTGTCAGCCAATACTAAGCATAATTTAGCACAAGAACCAGACAAAAGAACCTTTGTGTTATTTCATAGGAACATTTTTCAAATGTACTTACTCATTTGTAGAATCCTTGATATTGCTAAATGCTGCTATATGGCAAGTACTCCTTGCAGTTTTGTAAGAGTTATTGAATGACTAAAAAATGGTGGTAAATCACATGCACTTACCGAGAATGATGAATAGATTTAGATCTGCATACCAACCTCTATTGATATTCCATTTTTCCCTCTTCATCCTTGACAAAACAAAATATCAATACAAAGAAAGGCACAACCCCAAATTTTGTTCTATGTCAAAGTAGCTATAAACTCAGTTTTTCCCTTTGTGTTTCTGAATTGAACTAGAAGGGCAGAATTTTTTGTAGTGTGATGGATTCTCCTTTTCTTATGGAATTATAAACTGTCTCACTTGAATTAATTCATTTCCATAATTCTGTTTTAGACTACACTTAACCCAAACTACAGCCTTTCTGTGGTAATACTGTTTCTATTTTTTCTTTAAGAAAAATCTGGCAAGGAAGATCTGTTGAGACAAACTGGTACCATTTGAATTATGCTTAACCTTAAAATTCTGCTTTGGCAGACCTCTTACTGTCATCTCAGAAATACAAATTCCATGCTTTCATGGCTTCATGCAGATAAAGACTCATAGGATTTTTGCTACTGGAGAAGCACATACAAAGTAGATGAACACAGAAGTATTTATTATTTTTTTTTTTTTATTTTGCCTCATTTGAGGTCAGAATTTGCCATTCATTCCCTTGTGCTCTTTTTTAGTATTTTTAGCTAATGCCCAGTTTTATTCCAAGGGGACAGCAGTAGATAACAGTACATTCTCAAGTGACTGTGTTTGACCTTAATGACTGTACCTCCATGAAGTGTACTGTTCGCATTTGTGCATTGGAAATATGCACTGGTGGTTAAGTGCAGCCAAATACATTAAAGTGTCCATCTGAAATAGAAAGGAAAAGATCAGTTAAGTCAAAGTATTTCCATCAGTGTTAAATCAGCCAAGTTTATACAACTTTTTTTTTTTTTTTTTTTCCCTTCTGTGTTCAGCATCTAGGGGAATATTCTTTCAGGATCCTTCGATGTTGACTTCTTTTTATCTCTCTAACCTTAATGTTGAATTAGTTGAGTGTTTGTTATGTTAGCATTTACTCTAGGATATAGTCATGTATTTGATTCATACAGAACATTGTTTTCTAGCTTATCTTTTCAGTCAGCATATGTTGATTTTTTTATACCACCTGCTGGCAATTTGCTTTTATAAGGCTAAAAAGATCAGAAAAATAAAATAGAATGGCATTTGCTACGTAAATACAGAAGGAGAATGATTGGGAGAAGGACAGAGGAATATTTCTCTTCTAGGACCAGAAGTAGGCAGGTAAGATAAATTCCTTGTGTAATTCTGAATTTAAACATCTATGCTTCAACTACATACTCAGAAAAATAGGATTGTGATTTAATGGAGTGAGGGACTTAAAGCACTGTAAGTGGCTCAGCGTTATGAATATGTCTATTTGAGCATAAATCTGGTTCTGCCTGTCCGTTGAGGCTGTAAAAATTTCCATCCAAGACTTGGTTTGGGGCAAAGGGAAAATCATGTTGAGCTAATGTACAACTTAAAAATAAAATAGCTGTCAGTGAAGACAACTAGTGTAAGCCTTTTGCCTTTTTTAATTTTTTTTTTCTTCTTCAAGGGCCTCTTTTCTGCATTCTTGAGAAATAAGGTCTTCAACATGTGCATCAACTGCTAATAGGGAATCATCCGACAAATATCTCTGGCATAAACAGCATGTGCAAAGCTGATCCATTGGCTCTGATAGCCAGAAAGGTAGAGTCCTCTTTCATCTATCTAACAGGAAGAGGTAACTGTAAGTTAGAGGACAGACAACTATATGAAACACAGTATTAAGGGAGATAGTTCTGTATTTATAATTACTATTGATCCATAACTTACATTCTGTGGTCTTAATCAGATGAGGATTTACTTAACTAAAATAGTTCCGGGTTTCCATGGAACAAATATATCAAATCACACACAAATCTTATGAGGCTTGATTCTGTGACTTGATCATCTTTATTTTGGTGTTGCTTTTGTTGGCTTTCACACATTCATAAAAACACTGTGAGCTACCTACTGATGTTTGATGATAATCATAACAAGAAAGTATTCCCTCATAGAGCTAGCCATAACTTGACTGATGTGTACTGAACCTTAAAGAAACTTGCAGCAAGTTTAAACTTCAATTTCATGTCTTTCTAGTTATTTCGGTCAGGTATCAAATCTTTTAAATCTTTTAAAGAGTCAGTGAAATAAAAATTGTAGTGGGACATGTCTCTTCAGCACAGTGAATTGTGAAAAAGGGAGTGTGGCTGTCTAAAGCTACAAAAGGACTATCTTAACTTGGGAAAAAAGGGTAGCTCAAAATCCTCATTGTGTAGTAGTAACTTGCATTTCAACCTGTTTCAAAGTGTTCTACAAAATGGATGTTTCTCAAGAATTCTGTTACATATTTACTAATACTCTGTTCTTAGTATTTTTGATCTGTTTCAGCTGAAGCATGAGTTTTCTTTCAGATTTCAAAAAATGTTAGTCAACCAGTATTTTTCAGAGATCCCTAGCAATTGCTAAATATAAAAGGGGCAGATAGAAATTGGATAGGAAGGCTCTTCATGACTTCAGCTGCCCCTAAATTTAACTTTTTTTTTTTCTGGCTACATCACAGTATTTGATCTCAAATCCTTCTGAAGAATTTAAACCTGTCTTTCCCATATCTAAAGTAAGAATTGTAGCTATCAACTGTTTAACTGCAATGTACTTGTGAAGAAATTAATATACAAGCTTCAAACAGAAGTTGGAACGGGTGAGAAATTGTAAAACTTCTGTTCAGTTATGTCCTGATGACAGCTGCTTCTCTAGCCAAGGCAGAGAAAAAGACCTTACAGAGAACAGCTCAGGTCAGTGGATAACTGATCTATTATAAGCTGACGCACAGATGGTTTCAGTTCTCAAGTTTGAAAGTGGGTCACTTTCATTCCACCAAGATTTTTGAAAGAGAAGGATAAAATCTGAAGACGGACAAAATGACTGTGTAACAAGGTGCTGTCTTGTTACCTGATTGCATCACTTCTGTGACTGATCACATTAGCATTTGTTCTGATTATTAGAACTACTACTACATCATTTGAAATGCATACCTGTCAAGTAGTTGAATTAGCTTAATCAGTTGTAGTATAATTTTTTAACCGTAATTTTTTTCATCTGCATTTTCAATCCCGAAATGCAGATCAAGGAATTGTCACTTAAAGAAAATATACGACTAACTTCAAAACACTTCAGAATGTTTGTTCCTATGCATAATCAGGATCTTATATGATTGGGGTGTGGGGGGACACCAAAAAACTCAGTAGTTAAATTCACCTTTTGGAAAATACTGGCTTAAGCAGTAACTTCTTTATTCTTTTTGGCTTTTTCTTAAATGGTACTGTAATGTCCTATATTATAATATGAATGGTAATACCTCAGTTATGTCTCCTTGAGGAAGAATTTCCATATCTGACTCTAGGCTGCATACATGGATTGTGTAATTGCATCTGAAATATGAGTTCAATATTATTTCTTGGCATCTGAGAAGAACCTCATACATTTCTATTATTTATTGCATCTGTGCTCTGAAATAATACGTTGATCTGTACAGATACATTGCCAACATTGTTCTTCATTTAGCTCTAATGTTTTCTGTCTGTAAAAATTGCATCTTTTCCATGCTGTCAGATCTGTGGTATTCTCTTTAGCTCTTGCATAGGTGTTTTTTTGTGTGTCTGTGTGTGAAGATAAATATCGTTGCACTTTCTAGCACACATTTTAGATGGGGAGCACTGGATCTAAACTTTTGAGCTCTCTTGCAAACCAACAAGTTAGGTTGACCTAAGATTTTATTCAGGATTTCTCAGACATGACTGGTAATGTGTTATCAGTGTGCCTATCACTTTGTTGAGCTAAGTTTGTTTCTAATTACCATTAAGAAGTTTTAACTGTGCTCTCTTACGGCAGTGTAACAAGCCCTAAAATCTGAGTTGAAGGAGGTAAGATTTAAGGAAATACAGTTGTGTAAGTGCACAGTCAAATGCAAAATGCACAATCTTTAAATCTAGTTGTGGTAGAGTCTAGTTGTGACACAGCTTGGTCTTGGAAAAGTGTAGAGTTATTAACAATGAAGAGTAGAGTTTTGTTCTTCTTACAGGAGTGTCCTGGAAGTACAATACCTAGATTGTACTGTTAGATAGCAAGATGTAAGAACTCATTTTGAGTTTTTGAGCATGTTCCTATTATAGCTGGCAGTAAATTTAATGATTGTCTTCTCTAAGACTTGTACTCTGTTGTAGTTAGTTTGAACACGGCTGCACAGCAAGAGGAATAAAATAGTGATATGTAATGTTTGTGAATGCAAGAACAGAGAAGTTGAAAAAAAATCCTGTATTCTTCAAATCAATCAATATACTAATTCTGCTTTGCAAATCAAACTTAAAAATTAGAAAGCCATTAACACCATCTTGCTACGCTATGGGGAATATGCAGTAAATCCCATTATTTATCATACCATAGTTAACTTGGTACTGTATACCATTTGAAGGTAAGTGTTCACATTCACAAGTGAATATAAATTAATACAGACTTGTGACCATATTTACTCCTTAAGATTCATACATTTAAAACTTGTTATCTTCATAAAATTTGTGAAAAGTTAGTTCCGAAAAGACCAAGTTGCTCCTTACCTATCACTTTTATAGACTTTCAATTAGGGAAATCGAAGTTTAGCAAACTGCATCAAAAGTTCTTTGAAAAGTAAGGGAATAATTTATGAGAAAAGATTAAGTGAGTTAAATATGCATGGCTTATTTAAAGAACAACTCTGTGGTTCGTAAAGGTGTGCAGATATTTAACAGATAAAAACAGCACAGTGTGAGTGGAATTATTAAAGGTCTTCTAATCATCTGGTGAATAGCGAAGTGAAGTGGTTTTTTTTGTTTGGTTGTTTTTTTTTTTGGTTTGAAAGTCAGAGAGACTAGTGATTTAAAAATTTTAATCTTTGGGTCAGCATAGCATGATTTGGGTAACCTTTAACATGTTCAGGTAAGGATCAGGAATTGAAAATCATGAAAGAGTCACAGCACTTTTAAACAGATTGTTTCATTATTTATCATAATTTCAAAAATATTTTCGTTTTTTAAATTACTGGAATTAGCATAATTAACTAAGGTGCTTGGAAAATATGAATTAGATGTGAATGTAGTACCAAAAAAAAAAAAAAACAAAACCAAACCACAAACCAAAGTCACAAAAATTTCCAGGGCACTTCTGTAGGAAACTGCTTAAGTAATAAAATGCATCGTCTTACTCTGTCAGTTCATGTGAAGATGTCTTTAGAAGTAATACACAGAGCACATTTTCACAGAGCAACATCTCATGAAAAGAATTCATTATGCAAAATGACTCCTCTAGGAAATTATTAAAATGAAACATTAATTGAGAATTTGTTTCATGAGGACAGACAGTGTTAATTTTTGAGCTAAATGGAGACCACAGTGGAATAGGATGAAATCGTTGTTTTTTTTCAACCCCTGGAGTGAAGTCACAGAGTGCTAATATTAAGTTGAAATGAGTGTCAGTTTCCAGTGCTAGAAAACAGTTTCACAGGCTTATTAATGCCAAACATAAAGCTCATTTCCTTTCACAAAGCTTTGCAGTATTTTGGACCTGGTGCCATAAAGTTTTGAGCAATCTGACCCCACCCCATTGTGCCATAAACATGAATTTCAGGTTATAAATATATTTTACGGTGTTCTTCACTGTTCGTGCCAATTGGGAACAGGACATTTGGATTGGTTTCAATGTACACAAAAGCAATTTACAGTTTCTGCTTGTTTTTGATTAGGACCACATGCTAGTTTGGCTGAAGGCACATGCAGATTGCTGAATTTTGAGAATAATTCTTCACAGCCTTTTTCATTTTATGGGTAGAGACTAGAGATTGTTCCATAACATTGAAAGAAAGATGCAGCAAACTTTTTTTAATTTTGCTTGTATATTTATTTCTCTGTTTTCGTGTATGCACACAGCTCCTACTTGTCATTTTCTGTCATGGTCTGCTCCTCACGTCATTTTTATTTTATCATTTTGGGAATGATGTGTTAAGTAAAATGATGGGACCAGTACAAAATTTTTGGATCTGATGTATATTAGTTCTTCCAGTTTGCATGTATCTCCAGTCATGACTAACTCTAGAAGGTCACACAAATAAGAATCTTGCAGTATTTCAAGTTTGTTGACTGGCTACAACTGAAGCCTTTTTGCCTTTGAGTTTGTACTGTTGTAACATGACAGTGGTGGTAAGCTATCCACAGTGATGTTACGTGATAGATCCTATTAAGGGTGAAAGCTAAGAGTGTGTAACAGATGAGAACGCTCCCGCAACATCCACTGGATTAACAGCCAACTCAAGGGAAAACAGATGATGACATTATATATTCACTACGTTCGTTTTATTGTTGTCAAACTGACCTTAAAAATGTTAACTACAGGAAAACTATGTGCTGAAATATGTAAATATCTTTTGATGCTTACAGACATTGCCTATCATGCATTTTTAGGAGTGTAACAGACAACCCAAATGCACCACTTACTAATTATCTGGTGAGGGCTAAGAACCAAGACATCCTTTGCATTGAATGCATTCTGTTTGCTCTACTTCTTCAAGTCAACTGTTATTTGCTACACATAACCAGTATATTCCTCATACTGCTACGGGGCATGCACAGAGCATCAGGTAACACAGCAGTTTGTGTTAACATTCAACAGTGCTGAAATGTTAGATTCTTGAAGTTTATCTCAGCTCAGGTTGTGGCTAAAAATTATCTTGACAATGTATTGACCCAGTTTAAATTAAAAAAAAAATGTTTTATAATGAGATAGGTAATGAAATTTCAATTTTTCTGTTTGTTTCTGCATTTTATTTTTCAATTATAAATGGATATAACTTACTTTTGCTTTATGTGTTATGGATAGGAATATTTTTTTTCAACTTGGTTTGCATTTCTGAAGAATTTTTGCATTTACTTGTCCATCTGCCTCAGTGTTAGTTGTCATTGCAACAGGTATGTGTGTATATATATATATGTACACATATATATATATATGTACACCTGTGTACCTTATGTATTGAGGAATTGGAAATCTGATGGGAACATGTAGAGAGCTATCAGGCTAGTTTCAAGTTTAAAAACAATATTTTATTGGCCTGATTTTCATTAACAATACACATTGCCAATGGTTCCTAATCATGTTCATTTAGGATATTTCTCCTGTTATTTCTTAGCAATCTTGTAAACTAGCTAACTAGCTGATGTAAAAAAAACAACGACAACAACAACAACAACAAAAATAAATAAATAAAGGAGAGAAAAAAGAGGGGAAGAGAAAGGCAACCGTGGGCTCTGGTCTTGACTGTCTTAGTTGCAGAGTTCAAGGTGATCAGACTTAAGAGCTCTTCAACAAGGAGAGCTGGAACTGAAGGGGACAGTATTTTCCCTTTCTTCTCTGACCTTAGTTTTCTCACCCCATCCTCAAAAGAAAAGGGGGTGATCTCATGGTGGGGGAGAGAGTGCTGGGGATGAGGACTTCTGTTCTTTTTCTTTTTTTTTTTTTTTTTTTTCTTTCTGCCAGGCATCTTTCTTGCTTATTTTGCAGGATTTCTCTGGTTTTATCAGATACCACTTTTTCTGCTGGATAGTTTTGGTTTCATAGGCCACCTTTCCTGTCCACACTATTTGCTTTGTCCTTCATGCAAATTTTACTGCTTGTGGATGTTTTTCTCTACCCCATTTGTGCAGCTGTACCACAGATCTGTTTGCCTCTTTGTGGTATGTATATACATAAATATAAATAACTTTTTAAATGTTCTGTGTCTAGGTTTAAAAAATAATTTTAATCTTGCATTGTCTACTGCTTTAGGGGGGTGCATTTGTAGCCTAAAGGGTATGTTTTCCCTTTTGCATTTTTGTTTTCAATACCATGTTTCTTTACTGAATATATTGCATTTTACTATCACCATTTCTTCTTGAATACTTGCCATTTATGGTATCCAACTGAGGACAGAGGTGCTTAAACTTAGGAAATTTTAGTTTGAGAGAATTTAGTCTAATTGTCATCAACTTTTCTAGTGATAATGCTAACTTTATTCCAATATCTCAATGATCTGATTTAAACAAACAAACAATTGAAACATCTGCATTTTGGTTATTCTATATTTTGTTAATCTTTATGCTTTGGTATTCATCATTTACCAGACATAAAAAGAAAAGAAAAAAAAAAGAGAGAGAAAAGGCAAGTTACTCCATTTTTTGGTTTTACCAATCAGAATGTTCTCATTTCCTCTCTTTCATCTTTCTGTTGCTACACCTCTATCATGCCCAAAAACATCACCTGAGAGTCTGGGTTGTATTCCTTTTACTGGAATCAGTGGGATTTTTTTTTTTTTTTAGTGGGTTTTAGAATTAACCCCCAGTCTCTTTTATTTGAGTTAATATCTCATTTATTTATCTTGATTTCTTGGTAAGATTTTCTGCTAAAGTCTTCAAACCGTAACTAGAGTCAGCTTGCCCCAAAGCTGTATTTTTACAGCTGAAGTGTGTGTGCATGTGTGCATGCGCGCAGATAATTCATATTTTAAAATGCTTACCTACATGTATATACATATATTTATAAATGCCCCAGGAATCCTACTGTTTCCTACTTGTTTTCTAGTCTTTCTCTGTCACTCTAATTCACCTGCATCAAGTTATACATCTTTTTCCTCCTCAGTTTTATATCACCTGCATATTTGATCAAAGCACAATACATCTCTTTCCAGTCTTCATAAATATTAATTATGTTAATTGAGTATTAAATATAAATAAAATTAAAAGATTAAATATTAAGAGATCTGATGTTGGTGGCTAGGAGACCAGATACCCAGAAATTCTCTCCTAGTTAATGTTATATGGTTTGTAATTGTTATGTTAATGGCCCAGCAGCCAATTATGCATTTCAGACCACTGTATTCATGTTCATGTCACATTATATTTACTCCCTAGAATAGATTGTTGAACTATACTGAAACAATTGATAAAAATTAGTATAGATTTCCAGTGATTATAGTACATGACCAGAGAAGTATACTGATTAAAGCTGATGCTTGTTCCCCAGTTCTAAGGCTGCTGTCTTTGTAGCTTGGTCTTGGCTATATTTTTATACCTAATCATCACTGAAGGGGGGGAAAGAAGTATTATATTTCTACACTTTTTTTCCTTATTATGACTTCTACTCTTGGAGTTTTCACAATGGAAAAGCTAGTTTGTGCTTGACATTTGGCATTTTATGTAACCAGAAGATATTACGTATTTTTTTTGAAAAGCTGAGCTTACAGCTCTTCTTCAAACCTGTATTCAGTGTTGTGGAAAGAACTACATGTTCTTTGTGTTTGCTGCTGAAACATTCCTGCAATTGTATCACATGGTCTCATATGTTCAGGTAAATTGCAAGTGTCTTGACAGTTCTGTTGTCTTACTAAATCTTCTTTAAAGCTAAACTTGTATTACTGTGAATTTAAAATGCAACTCCACAAGGTAAAAAAATAAATGAATAGCAATGGGTGAAAACTAGGTTCCTTGTCTTTGCAGCATGTTTTCTCTAACAATATTTCCTACTGTAGCAAGGTTGCATTAGGAAGACTGGGCTACACAACAAGAAGTGCTGTATCCAGTAGAAGACAGATGTAGACATACTGGGTTGAGTCTAGTAAATGGATGCAGAAGTTCTTAAGCATTTAGAGCATCTAACATCTGGAAAGGTGTTATTTAATGCTTGTAAGCTTTTTGAACATG
This sequence comes from Anas acuta, assembly GCF_963932015.1. Classification (NCBI taxonomy): domain Eukaryota; kingdom Metazoa; phylum Chordata; class Aves; order Anseriformes; family Anatidae; genus Anas; species Anas acuta. The sequence continues at coordinate 18,584,798 of NC_088988.1, read as the reverse complement.
AACCTAAAGCTGTTTCTATAAGAGTTTTTTCATACTGACTCATTCCAGTGTTCACTGTATAGTGACATCACTGGTAAGTACTTGATAAATATTACTGTTGAAACAGGTGGGACTAAAGGATAATATCCCCTGCACTTGGAGTAAAGCAGTGGGAAGCTGTGTATGGGTGAAAACTCTTTTCAAACCTGTTACTGATTTAAATAATAATAATAATAATAATAGTCGGGTAACTTTTGTACATGTTGTGAAAAAGCAACTGGTATTAAGGATAAAAGAGGTCTTAATTAGTTTCTGCATTAAAAGAAAGGTAAGCAGAAGACTATTCGGCTTTATTCTACATCCTGTTTAGCAATCATTTCTTAGCCATCTGTGGCCAATTAGTCTTCTTACAGCTACAGACCAAGTAAAGTGCTCCTCTTTCAGTTGTGCTTGCAGATTACTCCAGAAGGTGCAAATGTGTAGCAATTGAATATTTCCTAGATTTAATTAAAGGATAAGGACAAAGATGTTGCTGTCATTAATACTTGTATGTGAGAATCGAACCTAATGTGCAATTGACAGGAAGATATGGTCCTCCCTTTCTAAATACCATATAAATAATGAAAGAACCAACTTCTCCTGTTCTGAATTTTCATAAGTATGAGAAAATAGCTTACATCAAAAGGAATTCATATTAATGTTGATATGGTAAAAACATATAATGTTTTCCAGAGATTACATGAATGGAGAAGATTGTTTCTATCAGGTAAATGAGGGTATAAAAATAAAGAAATGTGAGCAGAATGAAGCAGACTAAAATTTCAATATTTATGCAAAGATGGTGCCCCTGTGTGGAGCCAGGAGCTGGACTCGATGATCCTTGTGGGTCCCTTCTAACTCAAGAAACTCTATGATTGTATATGTAGAAATTAAGCTTGTTTTCCTTCTGTTAATTTGTAATTCACATTGGTACTTCTCCATTGTTGTGTTTTCCTTGTGATATTGAAGAGTGAATCCCAAAATGGGTGATTGAATTATAGACAGTTGTAATTCTAGTGACATGACTTGCAGTCTCAGATGTTAGCAGAGGGAAGGCTAACTGAATGGAAGACCCTTTACTTAGCACAGTTCTGATAAGCATACTGTACCTTCCATGTTCCATAGTGAAACTAGATAGTGTATAGTACGTCCAACTTAAGAAATTCATGCATATCACAATGACTTAATTTCATCACTGTAAATAACAGAAAGTGGTAGAGATGGTTCCATGCATACTTTATACTGTCTGTTTTCTCTTCTACAACCTTATTTACAGCAGGTTTTTTTCTTTGTTTGTTTGTTTTGTTGTTCTTTTTTTTTTTTCCAAGACTCTCAGGAATTTTTCAACACTGATTAGCCTTTTAAATTTTGTAATAGATACTGAAGAAAAAGAAGTGTGTTCACAAAAGTTTTACAAAGTGGCAATAGGTAAACATAAAGGTAGCTGTAGCTACAAGGTTTTGTATATTTGGTATCATAGTGTCCTACTGGAGGACCAACTAGATTAAAATGTACAAATGTAGATTAGACTGTGCATACAATCATTTCTATGAAAAACAAGTTTAAAAAAACAAACAAACAAAAAAACAAGTTTATTTATGTACGTTCAATCAGAATGAAATAGCAGAGTGGTTGCCATGTATATGTGATATGTTTCATCTACCAAGATTTCAGAATTTCCAACAAATGAGGTCAGTGGCTACCTGACCTGAATTTAGACAACTGTATTAGAGAGGAAATTGGTTTTAGTATATAATTTCCTGAAACATCCTCAGGGAGTACACAGTTATGATTACATAGTAGCTTTAAATCAATGCAGCTGGAACAATATTTGTAATATTTGGCAGCTTAAAAATATTTTCTTAAACATTAAATTATGGATAACATTTTGGCTAATGACTCATTAGTATCATGATTGAAGTCAGGAATGAAGAACTGCATGTTTATGTAGCACAGATTCTACCAAATGGCTGTGTGAAGATACAATTACAAAGAATGACCACCTTTGAAAGGATTACTTGGCTAATTCATAGATAGGATAACAGATTCTATTAAACTTTATTTTTGAAGAATTTTTTCTTTTGGAAAATTGAATAATGTAGATGAAACTCGGCTGAACAAAAAAGCAGAGTGGTCATGCTTTGTGTAGGGCCTCCTACCCAGGATCAGGTAGTGAAACATTCTTGAGTTAATTGACTACAGAGTGCAGTTAATGTACTATCAAACCATTAAAACATAGAAGTGTGACTAAATCTAGGCCAGGCAGTCTATTCAGAGTTCCTGTCTGAACAGATATGATAGAAAGCACATTCAGTTAGAAACTGAGGAGAAGCAAATGCAGAGGAAGAAAGAGCAAAAATACAGTAAGAATTAGAGAAAATGGAAGTAAATGTTCAGTCCTTCCTTGTATTTTGCTTTGAATGTGTCTTAAATACCTGCAAGGATTGCTAAACAACTTGGAAGTTGCAGGTGTTTAGCGGTACCTATGCAAGCAAATGAATCAAGAGAAAAGAAATCTGGGCAATAAATGTGGAGGGGAGTAATGTTATTTGGACAAAAATACACTGCAAGTGAGGTTAAAGAAGCAATGATAACAAAAGTAGAAGTTTTTATATTCAAATAAGATTGAAAATCAAGAAATTACTTTACTAGTAGTCCATCAGAATGAATTTGATGTAGATGCCAGACTAAAATTGCTTTAATATTGATGTAACTCCTGTGATACTGTAATGAATTGATAAATAGAATGGGATATATGCAAAGATTTTGTTGCTAAATAAGTGTTTAATGTGTGACTTGAATTTTACAGTGTGGTTAGGCCATGAACTAGGAAGCATCATGAAAAAATAAGGATAGGCTAACAGAAAGTGTGAAGTTGAGGCTGGCTTACTCTGTATTGCTACTGTGAAGAGCTCTAACCAAGTTGTCCATCGATAGCATAGAGGTTGCATGTTACTTCCTATCAAAGAAAATAAAATGTCCACTTGCACATAAATAATCCTAGCTTGGTAGAGCAGTACCTATTAGATAATAATGTTACAATTAGGAGAGCTATAATCTAATTTTTGCTCTAAGGGGCAAAGCTTACAAAAATATACCAAAGAAATATGAACATCAAACCAGGCCCATTCTGCTCTTCCATTCAGTTAAATTACACCAAGGAAACATTTTTGTCTCTCAGTAGCAGTTCTCATAAAAAGGTTGATTTGATATTATGCAGATCAAAGGGTAAAAAATAAATATCCAGAAAAAAATAATCCGGGTAGTATGACACTGTATGCTGCAAAACTAAGCTAAGTCTGAGTTAGAGATTCTCTTTCAATTCCTTATAGCTTTGTACTCATCTGAGAGTTAATCAGCACAGCTTTACTGATTCCATTTCTTTAATTTACCATGGATATTCCCTGTCCTTCAGAATTTCCTCTGTGTCTTTATTATTTTTGTGAAATGTGTCTGTTGTGAAAATCCTGTCTGGCAAAGCAAGACAGGCAAAAACTCTGCCCCAAGTTATTCTAGCTCAAGTTTCAAATCTGAACAATAAGTTTGAAAGTCCTTTTCGGTTACCTATTTTCCCCCTTTTCATAAGCTCTCTCTGATTTTTGAATAGAAAATGCAGATTTTAAGTTCAGTTATTCTTGTGAGGTCTGTTACCACTTGCAAAATGCATTTTGCAATTGCCGTAAAAGAATGCTATACGCAGCTTCAGAAATTTCCAAAAGGTCTCACACTGCCATAGTCTCAGTAATGTGCTGCCAGCCAGCAACTCTTGGCATGTGCTCAACATGCTGAGCTTTCATAACCAACTGGTAGCTTTTTAATCAAGCTAGATGTGAAAAATCCGATATTCCTTTGTGTGAAGAAAGAACGATTGAGGATATGTAATAAATACATTTAAAAAAAAAAAAAAGATTTTAGAATTTCCACTTTAACCTTATAGTGAGTAGAAAAATTAGACATTAAAAACAAATGAACTTTAAAATGCAGTTGGGTTACATTATGGCATTCTTTGAATAGCTTACATAAGCTTACTTCCTAGATACAGTATTTTAAAGGTTTTTGAGGAGTTTGTGATTCATGCCAAGATGGTAGGAAACAGAATTCATGCAGCACTGGGGGAAAATGAAATACTCTTGAGGGAAATAATCTAATGAACAGTTGATTTTGTAAGTTCATCTTGTGCATGGGGATGGACGGTGCGTCTATAGAGTCTCTCACCTGGTAAGGCTGCAAAACGTACATTGTTTCATCAGATGTATTGAAAAATCCTTGCAGTAACTACTTTATACCACATCAGTCTCACATATTTTTTTTTTCTTCATATTAACTGATGTATAAAAATACAGCTTGGAATCAATTCAAAGCATCAATTTGCATCTTTAAGCAGTGTGCTTAAGTACTTTGTTGCATTGTGAGCCAGATGATATGTTAGTGAAGAGAAGCTCCTAAATTTTTATTCTGTAGAGAGAAAATTTGAAAAGAAAATTGGCAAACTTTGTCGTTCTCTTTCATTCACAGACACAGCAGTTGAGGCTGACAAGAAATAATTTTGAAAGAACACCACTGAATCAAACAATCTGTAAGTTTAAACTAAAAACAGTATGAGAAAGGGAGTTTGATGGGAGATTGTGTCATCTTATAACATAGCTGCAGGAGGTTGAGCGAAGGCTTGAGAACTCTATGAAAGTGCCAGTGAGGGGGCAGAAGAGAAGAAAGTATGTGCATCTTATGCAGAAGAAGAGAATTAAGTTCAGAGAGGTGATGAAATGTTAACAGGCTAGGAGTTTATATTGCGTGGAAACTTAGCAGTAGATATCACTAGTTAGAACAGTGTTTTTAATATTCAACATGTACTACTCTGTAGGCACTATCAAGATGTTTCATTTTACAATTCAGTTTTGAAAACAAATTCAAATGGTTGCAGAGATTAACCTCTACAGAATTTACTACAGGTTTGAAATTTCTACCACAACCCACAAGAGAAAATGTCCTCAGTTTATGCGGATTGGCAGCTGCAAAACAGCTTGTACCTCTTTCCTAACTTTTAAAAAGATAGAATCACTTCCATTTGTCCTCAGACCATGAGCCTCTGGAAAAGGCTAATTTTATATAAAGGACGTTTTTATGTAGTCAAAGCATTTAAAATATGGGAACTTTAAGGTCCTAAAACTATGATATGGAGTAGAAAGACTTCACTACCTTTATATTATTTATAGTTGACATCTAGTGGGCAAAAATAAATATCATTGGGATTAATAAGCAAGTTAAGGATATAGCAGCTCTAAAGCATGTAACATCAAGTATGCACAACCTTAGTTAAGCCAATCAAAATGCAAAATGGCTTAATTCCTATGCATTGATAAAAGTAATATTTGTTTTAATTGTATTTTGTATCTTTGTATTAAATTATTTCCACTTTAAAGTAATGCTAAATACTATTTCCAAACAATAACAGTGAGTGCAAAATACTAGAAACATACTTGAAATGAAAATAGATGTACAGCAAGTATATGATATGTTTCTATTGGAAGTTTTTATTACTTGACAAATGCAAATTTTTAAAAATATAAAGTAGATCAAGAAGGACAAAGAAACTACCAGTTTTTAAAGGAAAACTACCTAGGATATGCTACATTATCTAAGAAATCTTCCCAACCCTCATGTCCTAACACATTCTAAAGCTCTTGTAAAACATTTAAGTGTTGAAGCCTTTAAAGGTACTACACAGATATAAATACATGCAGAAGCAGTGGCCAGACAGCAGGGAGATTCTATCAACGCTCCTACCAGGAAAAATTAGGGAGAACTCAGCCATTTTCAGTTGCATTTGTGATCTACCAGCAGGTGAATTAGTATGCTCAGTGTTCCAGCTGAGCTGCTTTCTTTTGTACTGTTTATTGCTTGGCTGTCTGGTGTGAAACAACCTATATAAGGACTGTGTGAGGAATCCAGAAGTATTTGGTAGAATGCATCGACATCTACTTGTGCCTATTAAACCTTAAAGAATGATGATTTTAGAGGAAAAAAAGATGAATACCACTGTTTCAATTCTGAATTTTAATTTCAGAATTTTTGTAAAGTATTTTTATTTGATATTTTGAAATAAATATACCACTTTCATAACACAAATCATCACTATATGGTATAAAACAGATTATCTCATGAGTTATTCCACTTACTCTATCAAAATATTTTTTTTCTATTGGCCATAAATCTTGAGGCAAATGTTTTTATACACAGTTGTACTGTAGCAATTTCTGTGCCTAATTAATATAAAGGTTAGGTCATGTTATGTTAAGACAATGTGTTTAGACAATCATTGTATGCAGTTCTAGCTGCAGCATTAATATGAACACAAATGTCTTGATGTGAAAGTCAGTCTAGTGCTTATGAAAATGAAGAGGAAGAACTGAGGCTAAAATTTGTTTATATTATGTCTTGTCCTTCAGTACAGCAATCAATTCCTAAGTCCTTCAATTGAGAGCAATGTGTATAGAATGAGGTATATATGTGATGCAAGGGAAATGATTAGATATATTCAAAGTAGAGAATGCTGGATTAGGAATCCTGAGCTGTTTTCATGATTGTTCTGCTGATATACTGCAAGCCTGGGGACAGCAACATTACTAATTTCAAGCCTTCATTGTGAAGTACCTTGATCTTATTTTATGGAGATGCCGAATTCTTTCATGTTCATACAAATGAAAGAAAGAGCAGAGTTGGGGGAGAGTGGAACAACTTAAATGAGTTTTATAGGTATGAAATAAATGCATCTCTGAATTGCTTGATTTTTTTTTTTTTTTTTGAAGAAATATGTCTTGCAGAAGACCCATATTGCAAAATATTCTTGTCAACGAGCTCAGGGAGATCATTGCTAGCTATCCTTTCAGTCTTTGAAAGATATGGAATTAATGGGACTCTTTACGTGCTTAATGTGGAAGAGCTGGTTTTGTACCTTACTGAACTGAGATCTAAAGCCCATCTGTTTTAGTCACTGAAAATTCCGTGAGGTCTAACTGTTGTGTCAGTCCAGCATCAGAGAGTGGAAGCAGGAGACTCTGCAGAGCTCAGGTAATAGACACAGATTTATGAGGTGGGAATCACAGTTGTACCATGCCATCTGGGATAGTATGCACTATCTCGTACCATATATCATATTGATGCAGATCTCTGTCAGTCAGATTTGTACAGCATCCATCACAAAGCGTTAGTGCGTAAGCTGTGTGAAGCAGCTACAAACTGCTAGGCTACAAACTTCAGGTTTGATTTTATAAGAAGGGAATATCAAATGTGAACACAAAGAAGGTATTATTCCTTTTATACACAGTTGCAAAGCCACTACTGGAATACTGCTTTTAGGCCATCTACCATTTAAGAAGGATGAAATCTTTAAATAAATAAATAAATAAATCAGAAATATACTTTAACAGAGCAGTTTAGTAAGATAAGTGGTGGCTTGGTCTCGGAGTATTGGTAGGGTTTTTCTCATAGTAGGCAACTCTTCAATCTAATAGGTAAAGATACAGCAGCAGCTGATCTTAAACCGATATTACAAGCAGGATGCAAATTTGAACAACATAATCAACTATTGAAACACTTAGCTGTGAAGGTGGTTGGCTCTTTTAAATAGCAAGTGTTTAAACCCCGGCTGAATTCTTCTCCAGGCAATACAGTGCATCTCAGATATTGCGGACTCGATGCAGAAGTTGCTGGTGAGATGCAGAGGAGGTCAGATCATGTGGCTGTTGTCCCTTCTGGTCTAAAAGCTTCTGAGTTGGAGGCACAGAATTCTGCTAATGTCTTAACGGTAGCCTGGTTCTCGATGTGCCAAGAGATTCAGCTAGTCAGAAAAAAGTTCAAAACAGCTGTTGCTTAAATGTCATCTGATTGTATTTAAGCAGAAAACAATTTAGAGAAGTACTATCTAGACATCCTAATCAAGATGTGTCCCTATTGTACTGGACACTTAGTTTGCGCAGTAAAATACAGTCCTGGATATTGGGAATTGCTTGTGGAAATTGAAAGGGATTTTAAATCACTCATTGAAATTTTCTGTTACGGTTCCAGAATGAGTTAAACTATTTTTAATGACCAGAGGGACTAGTCATTTCTGAAGAAGGGAAGAAAATTACAGCCTGGAGAATAAACATGATGAGATTGGTATTTTTTTTTTTTTTAATGAAAAGATTCAGATTGAGCGAATTTATCAATAACTATGATGAGCAAATGTTTAACCTTTAGATTTGGTTTGTGTTTGCATTCCAAACTAATATAATTAGAGAAGCTTAAACATATGTGAGTGTTGAACATATGTTTACAGAGTAATTATGTTTAACATCAGGAAGTTCACAAAACATTTTCCATATTCCTGTGTTAAGTACTCTTTTGCATTAGTATTTTCTAAATGTCATGTTGAATAGTACATTAAATTCTAGGTTCTTTCTAAGTTGTCTGAGGTAGCTGTTTTTTTTCGTGATTTTTTTTTTCTCAGCTGTAGTAATTTCTTGCATTTAACCATTGTTATTATTTCCATATATCATTTTACTGTGACATCTTCTAGTAGGCCAACAGAGAAAGGTATTAATAAACTGCATGACTAAGCAAGTTTCTTACTGTAGCTATACTTGCATGTTTCAAAAGTGCCAGCTTGTATAAACAGCCCTTGCTACCACAATTTCACCTTTGTACAGGCTTACCTTTGTTCAAAGCATACCGAGCCTGTCAGTGATTAACAAGGCTTGGCTAACATAGTTCATTGCATCATGCACTTTTAATATTGCACCTCTTGTCACCAGTGGAGGGGAGGGGGGAAAAATGGCAAGTTTCTGCAATCAGCTTGCTCATCTGACCTCTCCATAGGCCTGAGCGCTCACAGTCCTTCACTCGAGCAGGCTTTTGCAGGAATGAGCAAAGCAGTATTACTAGAGCAAAAGGAGCTAGACACAGCACCCCTGTACCCATGCTGAACCTAATTACACTGCGCTAAACGTTGCCCTGCAGTTGTGGGGTCCTGGGATCAGTGTCAACCCTCAACTGGCCCCATGAACAGGCTGGGAGTGGATTAGGCTGTGTCCCGGGCACCACCACTTGGTACTTGAATCCTCGTGTGGCCAAAGCTTGAGCTGAAGTTCTGGGCCCTCGCCCCTACCCTGCTGCAGAGAGATGGCGGGGTCAGGGCTGCCTGGGGCGCTGGGGAGCCCCTGCCCCAACACCTGCCTGAAGAAACGGGGCCTGGGCTGACCGTGTGGGAACGTGCCTTTTACTCAGGGAACTGGCAACCAGTAACTGGAATCCCAAAGCCTTGCTTTTCACTATCTACCCTTATGTTAATGGAGCCTTAGTGTTATTACAAACTCCTCCAGAGCACTTTTTGGAATAATTTATTTATTTAACAGGCACACAAACCGAAACCCCGAGCCCATTGCAAGTGCTGGCCTGCCCTCTGCTGGCCGAGGCTGCCGTGGCACAGCGCTGTCCCCGCGCCATCACCCCCAGGCAGGGGAGAAACCAAACACCACAGAACAAAACACGGGGTAGGGCCGGGGCCCGGCGGCAGGCGGGGCCCCCCACAGGACCGGGCCGCCCGGCGGCGGGTGCCGCGGGGCCGCCCCTCCGGGCCCGGCCGGTCCCTCTCGGGTGCCCGTAGCGGGCGGGGCCGGGCCGTGGGCGGGCGGCGCGGCGGGGCGCAGCGGGCGGCCATGGCGGCGGGCAGCGCCATCCAGATCCCCAGCCGCCTGCCGCTGCTGCTCACCCACGAGGGCGTCCTGCTGCCCGGCTCCACCATGCGGACCAGCGTGGACTCGCCGCGCAACATGCAGCTGGTGCGCAGCCGGCTCCTGAAGGGCACCTCGCTGCGCAGCACCATCATCGGCGTCATCCCCAACACCAGCGACCCCACGTCCGACTGCGACGACCTGCCCAACCTGCACAGGTGGCGAGCCGGGCCCTGGGGACGGGGCTCTGCGGCTCGGCCGCCCGGGGGCAGCCTCTCCCCTCCACGGAGCTTCTCCCGAGGGGTCGCGGTGGCGGGGACTGGGGGCCGGCGCCTGCCAGAAAGTTGGGAAGGCGAGACCGGGGTGCGGGAGAGTAGCGCGGTGCGATAAAGCTTGGGGTCAATAAGGCTCTACCCGTTACTGGTTATTGTTCTGCTTTAGTAACTAATGCAGGCAGAGAGCTAGGTTACTGAAAGCTAACTGTATTTCTGTGGGATAAAGTACAAATAGAACTGATAGGCTTTATTCCTTACCAAACTTTGTTTTGTTAGCGGATTCAGTAACGTTTTGCAAGAATGTATTTTAATTCTGCTTAAGCAGGTAGTTTAATCATAGTTCAGTCAGACAAATGTGAACTAAAACGTTAATTCTGGATGAGACAGACAATTTCACTGAAGAACAGTAGTTTACAAACACCCAGTTTTCTAGTGCAAATGGTTCAAGCAGAAATGTAAGCGTTCCTGTCCTGTGCCGAGATCCTTTCAATTATTTATGAAAAAGTTACTTGTTCCCAAGAAGGATGTTTGTATTATATTGCTATTGTTAGTTTGTCAGTTACCGCATTCCTTTTTGAGTTTTAAGGTTTGGTTTTGTTGATCCGTGTGCAAAAGAGGTCATGCAATTCTGTTACCTTTGTTGAAAATGAACTGCGACCTCAGAGGTCCTACAGTCCAGTTTCTTGATGGTAAGGGACACGTGAAATGTTCTGTGGAAGGTGCCAAGTAATACAAAATGTGTTCTGTTTTTAGGATTGGCACTGCTGCTCTGGCAGTCCAGGTGGTTGGTAGCAACTGGCCCAAGCCCCATTATACATTGCTGGTTACGGGCCTCTGCCGGTTCCAGATACTGCAGTTGCTGAAAGAGAAGCCCTATCCAGTTGCTGAAGTTGAACAGTTGGATCGACTTGAGCAGTTTACTAATCAGCATAAATCTGAGGAGGAGCTTGGAGAGTTGTCAGAGCAATTCTATAAGTATGCAGTACAGGTAAATTATTATAATCCGATTTAGTATATCAGTTTATTTCTGCGTGTACTTAGACTTTTCTCTTTGTTTCTTCTTGTTGCCTTTCTCTCCCCCCTCTATCATGTTTTTCAGTGATGGATAGTTTCAGTTCTACTAGAAAATAAGGCTTTGATATAGCTTAAGGTTTCTGTTTTGGGTTCCAGGGTCTCAGTACAGTTCATTGCAGGATGGTTCTAACATGCGTATATTACTATTCCAATAGCTTGATGCTGTTTCATATGTAGTAATGCAATGAGTATACTCTAGTAAAAGGAACTCTTGAATAGATATTTTTTTCTAGGATTCATGATATGCATAACTGATTTATTTACTTTTAAGTATACGTTATAGTATTTGTTAATTTTAAGTATATTATTAAATGGGAAAAAATGTATAGAATCTTTATTATAAACCATTATAAACCCAGGGTATATTGAATTTGTGTTTAAAGGAAGTGGAGAAGAAAAATGATAATAGCCTTAAGGGAACTGCAAATGTTTGTAATCAGGATGTTTGGGGGCTACTAGGAGATGTAGGCATTGAAAAAAGCACTGGAAACTATGATGATACTTTTGAACTTCCCGAACCAGTAGAAAGCCCAAAGTCTCAATTGTCCTATGCTGAGTTAATGCCTCTTCTGCATGCATTTTTGTTCTATGTTTTTGGTAAAGCATCTAGACATTTTTTTCGTACCAATACTTAAAGATGCACTGCTTTTTAGGTCAGATAGTTGCTTACATAATTTAAAAAGAAACATCAACGACTACAAATACTGTTCATTGTGTGCTCATTACAGTTGGTTGAGATGCTGGATATGTCTGTTCCTGCAGTTGCAAAGCTGAGACGTCTTCTGGACAACCTGCCTAGAGAAGCTTTGCCAGATATACTTACTTCTATCATCCGTACATCCAACCAAGAGAAGCTTCAGGTATTATGTCCTTAAACTGTTTAAGGAGAATTAGGTGTTGGCTATTTTCTTATAGTTAATCACTTTTTAGATAATTTTGAAGTTGCTTACACATCATATTGAACAGCAATAATGTCATGCTAGGAAGTATTCGTGTTACAACTGATAGTGAATATATTTAACAAATTTCATGCTGTTTAAAATATTTTTCCTTATGTCTTTATGTCAGAATTCACCTAAAACTTAAATATTAGTTAGTGCTGGAAACGGATCATTTTATACAACAACCAGAAGTATAACATGGACTTCCCCATCCCGTAGTAAAGATTATAAATCTATCTTTAAATTGTGTTGAAATCTTGCTTGTCAGAGTTGACAGATCACTATATATTTAATGCTAACAATTCCAGAATCAGGTTCCTTTTAATCGTTTTAAAAAACATTTAAACATGTGGCTTTTTTTAAATATTGAGACACTAGTGAAATTTGCATCTTATGTCACAATAACATTATATAAAAATAATGCTTATGTTAGGATACTTAGTAGTCTTCCTATAGTTAATTGCTGTTTTTGTGAGTTGTGTTCCTTTTCTTTTGTCACTGCCAGTGCTATGAATTCAACCTTGAATTGAAAGCGTAACATAAATTGTTTCAGAGTACAACAGTTAAAAATAAATGCAGTACTTTGAAGTGAAGTTGTGCACTGTAATACAACCTCCTGCTGGAGGAAGGTACATCAAACAACAAATTTACCATGTCCAGTTTTTGTCTGAAGTGATAAAGGAGAGCAAGCAGTGGAAGCTGTGGAAGTCATATTCTACCCATTTCCACACATGAACATAATTAAACATGAGGATGAAATACTGTATAAAGTCAAAAACAACAACAACAAAACAAACAAACAAAACCCAACAGCTTAACACACAAGGTGATTTTTTTGGGTTAGCTGAGGAGATCGTGCTGTAGTTTTTTTTCAAGAGAGAGCTCTTTTCTGAGGCTGTGTAACTGAGAAATAGAATGCTGGTAGATGTTTGCCACAGAAATGTAACTGAACTAACAAGGCACTTTAAAAATGGGACAAACTTTTGTTCTTTGAGGTATTTTGTAGTTTTGGTATACAGACCTTAAGGCTAGATTTTGTATCCTGTAATCTCTTTCATTTTCTATTTCTTTTTTCCCAAACCATCTATTTCATAACAGTGATCAAAAAACAGTAACAGCATCAACAGGGTTTTCCTTCCTCACATTGATAATCCATTGGTGTGAACGTGTTGGTTTCTTATAACTCTGTGCTCTTAGATTTTAGATGCTGTTAGGCTGGAGGAGCGGTTCAAGATGACTATACCATTGCTTGTTAGACAAATTGAAGGACTGAAGCTGCTTCAAAAAACAAGAAAACCCAAACAGGACGATGATAAAAGGGTATGGACCTTTATGTCTGGGATACTTAAATATCGTAAATAAGTATAAAGCTGCACTTTTAAACAGGCTGATGAACATACATGATTATGATTTGTGCAAAGTGTTGATCTGTGGCCACAACGTCTCATGGTCATTCTGTATCAGCAGAGAACACTCAGCTGGCAACTTTGGTTGTTCAGGTACTTAACAAAGAAAACATTCTTTTAAAGTTACCCAGGCATCATTTGTTTTAATCTGGGCATTTTCTGACTTTGAATAAATGCTCTTTTTTTTTTTTTCTTTAAAGAATCCTCTGATGACCAGTATACACACATGGTATGTGCATACTGTGCAGTGAAAAATGTACATTTTATTAACAACATTGAAGGTGAATGACAGCTTTTGAAATGCAGATATGTGTTTGAAATACAAATGCGTGTTGTGAAATGTAGTTGGCTAAACTGGGGCAACCTAGACTTGCTGCATCTAATTATATATATGCAATTTAGAAATCAGGAAGTAATTGAGAAATGCAAAAGAGTAAGAGAGATGACTTATCTGTTTTGTAAAGATTATCCTTATTCTGCCCAATACTATGGGCTGCAATGCTAAGCCATTCAAAATATCACAGTAACTCTTCTAAATTTTGTCCTGGTCTTCTGTTACCGACTAGTAATATGACAAATGCACTTAGTGAATAATATACAGTAAAATAAAAACTAACTTTTTTAAAGTTATACCAGCAACACCTTTTCAAGTATTTTAGTGGATTAAAATCTGACTTTTTCTATTAAGTGGGCTTTCAAAAAATCTTGCATGTTTTTCTTATGGTTTCTATTCAAAGTCAAAGTACCCACCTTCTTTAAAAAAATAAAAAATGGTGCTATTCTGTGGCTTTCTGTTAACTATTTCATAGGTTGTAGCTATTCGTCCTAATAGAAGAATCAATCACATTCCAAGCACTGCAGAAGATGAGGAGGAGGAGGAAGATCATGATGATGTTGTTATGCTGGAAAAAAAGATAAGAACATCCAGTATGTCAGAACAAGCTCTTAAAGTTTGTCTTAAGGAAATAAAGAGGTAGGAGACTTTCAAATGAGGGTTTCATTTCTTTCTCTTAGAAAGAAATACTGTATTAGCCTTTTACATGATTATGTATTTGTGTTGGTTGTGTTTTAGAAACAATTCTTAGCATTTTGGTAAAGTGCTACTTTTTACTTACAAATTTCATCATTTTGTCTTTTTGTCATCCTGTTGGATTTTCCAAATACAAAGTCTTCTACGTGTGGATTATAAATTAATAAAGCATTAAATTGTAGGCTCTAAACCTCTATGTTATGAAGTGAAAAAGTAAAAGAAAAGGGGGGGACAAATAATACCACTGCTGTTAATAATTAGTGGATCAAAAGATCCAGATACTAGTCTTTTTTTCCTCCTCCTTTGGTGTGGAGATAAATGGTATCGGTGGTAGAGGTGATGGTTAACAACCTCCTTGGTGGTAATGTATATGCATTGTGTTGCATGCATTGTGTATGCAATGTATGCATAGGGATATGATACTTTTTTTTTTTTTCCCTTTTCTGGTTATATAATGCAAGTAAACTTGTTTTACATTCTGCAAAGACAATCTCCTAACTGATATAATAGTTATTTACTTTTTTAGTATTGCAGATGTTGGAAAGTTAAGAGGGTTTGCTAAATATCTTTCTTGTAGTACAGGAGAGTGTCTTTGCAGTTAGTTTTTCATTAGCCTTATGAAGTCTGTGCATGTACTTCCAGATTAAAGAAGATGCCGCAGTCAATGCCAGAATATGCTTTGACAAGAAATTACTTGGAACTTATGGTAGAATTGCCATGGAACAAGAGTACGAAAGGTAAATGCTTCTTTTATTGTTTGTCTTTTGCAGGGATGTTTTAGGACAAGTAGCTACAATGCAAAGACTGCATACTTCTCTCTTGCAAAAATTTTTTTCATTGCTTCATAGTAAAAATGTTATTAATGGTACTAAAGCCTCTCAGATTACCTTTTTTAAGGTAAGATCTGTATACTGAATATTTTAGCCAAGTTTGGTTAAGAACAAGAAGGTGAAAAAGGAGAGTTGTAGTTTTTTGTAGTAAAAATTTTGAGCACAATAGGAAAAAAAACAAGTATCCTCTCAGCTTTTTACCACAGTTTTCAAAAGCTTTGAGTAGAGATTGATATTATTCTTATAAGAACAGGATGCAAAAATGGAAAGCAATAAAAAGGTAGAAAATCAAGCCTGACTTTTCTTTCTGACCAAGGTGAGTAGATTAATTGCGCAACAATACTTTCCAGAAAAGTGTTCTGCTGGGGTAAAGGGTTTTAGTTCCTTCTAGCTTTTGAAGAATGAAGCTTTTAAATGACTTTTAAAACAATATGATCTTAAACAGAAATTTAATATACCACACCATCAGAAACATGTCTTTTGCCTTCTTCGCACACATGGTCACAAATCTTGGCATTTTTGAACTAGACCCTTGTGCGTTCACAAATTTTCTTGTCCATCTTTTTACAATTTAGTGATTAAAGAAAATATCTGCATACAAATGCAGTATTACACAAAGAATCCCAAAGTGGGTAAAGTGTTTGTTGACTCTCATGTCCTGTTGGAGAAAGGTGCTCTTTAATCTTGCAGAATTGTGCCATGTCACATGGTTTGAAGTTTTTCCTTGAAGCAAAGTTGCAAAGTTTGTTTTTGTGTTCATGTGAGTGATACTTTGGACTTCATAGATACAGTGAATAAAAATACACATGAATAGAAAAATGGAAAATCCAATTTAAAAATCCAGAAAAATATGGTAATTAATTTTTTGTTCAGTGTTTCATTACAAAAAAAATCACATGGTTGATGGGACAAATAACTGTTGTCTATATGCGAAACATGCACAATTATTGGTATGAGGAGGTTTGAATGTGCAGCCTGTAGAAGTTGAAAGGTAGGTGTGTGCAGAGTTGATAGACTTCATTACTTCCTGCCTTCTCTCTTTATGTTATAGAGGAAAGGACAGAGATCTGTGCTAAGCATTAGTTAATATTTGGATTCAATTTATCTCAAATTATGGCAACTGCAAAAGCTTAACTCTTCCAGTCCTAGTATCACAGGGGTATTTTATGTAGTGCAAAATCACTTAAAATGTTGTATAGCAAGTAAAGCCTGCCATTCAAGCCAATGGGATCTTGCTTTGTTAGTCAGATGGTAGCGTAAGTAGATGATGAAGAGGAGATAGGGATGAATTTGTCATTTGATAAGACCTGACAGGATCAGACTTGTTTCTGTACGAAAGCAAATGCTGAGAATTTTTACATTGCTGAATTGCTGTTTCTGGACACGTATAAAGTTCATTTGAACCAGATTTCAAATCTCTGACACAGCGGAAGGGTGTTTTGTTTGTGTGGTTTTTAATTCCATTATCAATAGTGTGAGAAACACTCTGTAGCCAATAACTTAGGCTCAGGCGAGGATCTCAGTGAAGTAGTAATTTATTCGCGATTGCAATGGCGGGCGCCCCACAAGCAGGAGAGAGCGCATCTACTAGTTCCAAAACACAGTTTATATACCTTTTGATGGCAGGACCCTCCCCTGTTTCCCCACTGAGTGGGTAATCCAGGTTCACAATCTATCTGATGCTTCACAAACAATGCATGGCCTTCAGTTGCCGGCCTGTTAAATTTCAAATTTCTTTTGACATTTTTACTGTTTGAAGTGGTAATGTTTCTTCACTTATCTGACTTGACTTGACACCGTGATTTTCACCTAATTGTCCTAAGGAGACTGGTTGTCTGCATTTTACTAGGTCGCCTGCTAAACTTTCTTATCACTGTAAGCATATCTCAGTACCACATTCCCTCCTTCTAAACAATGTAACTCTGCAAAAACAACATTTCTATTCCCACAATTCCCCCCTTTTCTTTTTTTATAAACTGTTGATTTTTGCAAAACCTTTCTCTAAGGTGCAATTTGATAGACTTCTTCTTCTTTGCTTTCTTTGCTTTCCATCTCCTCATTATCACCTTATCTGAGTAAGGTGGTGGCTCCATGGTCATTTGTTTCAATAGTGCGGTTTCAGTTAACCACTGTACTGGTCCTCTTACACAGAGGATAATGCAGCAACCAATGGCTGTCAAAACTCCTACAACTACGATCAATGTTGCAAATATGCCTATTTTTTTATTTTATTTTATTTTTTTTTTTTTTCTGCCAATTCACTGGCAAGGGTGGTAAGCCCTTGCAATGCTCTTGTTACCGAGCCATCTGGGACACTATTGTTAGGTATAAGATTGCAACAATGGTTGCTCAGTATTACACACACAAACACACCTCCTTCCTCTGCGAGCATCATATCTAATGCTATCCTGTTTTCCCAAGCCATTTTGCTGATGGCATCTAGTTGTTCAGTGATTCCTCTCATCACATCCTTGGTATAATTGATGAATCTCTGCTGATTATAATAGAAATAATTAATCCAATCCACATTTTTATTGATTGTTACCCACCAGAACAGTGACTCAAACCCTGCAGCAATTTGATTTCTGGCTTTATGTTCATCTGCAACTCCTCTAGGTACCCCAATAGAATCTATGTATACTCTATCATCAAATGATATTCCTAAGCCTCTTTTACTTCCTCTGGGTATTTGTGATGTTTCTCCCCCAAATGCCAGGGCGAAGGGTATAGCCAATTGAACAAGTGCACAAGTGCCTTCCCAATTAGATGGTAGGGTGGACCGTAAGATCTTCCCTCCACCGTACCACCAGAGATCTGCCCCGGGGATCTCCAGTCCCGAGCAGTTTCCCATCAAGTCCTTGGTAGCACAAGGCAAATTCTCATAGATGCCAGGTAGCACTCACACCCCGCCGTGAGAGGCAAGCCGCATGGCCACCTATAGCTGTAGAGAATGCAGGGGGAACCGTGATACTGTTATCATGCAAGGAACAGCAAAGAGAGACTTACAGGCCTCACCTCCCCAGGCAGTCCCCTCTTGGTACAATGCAATCATACATCGCATCCCCTGGGAGTCTTTGGTCCACCACCATGGGAAAGGCACCATCTGGGCAATCGGTCATCCCGAGGCACAAGCATAGCAGTAGCTACGGTTGAGACTCTGGACGGTACACTTGACCCATTCTATCCAGGCATTCACATCCCCATACCTTGTTTGAACTGACACATTTCAGAGGGCCTCCCGCTTTCCCTCCTGTTTTCTCCTTGAGCTTCTCCCCCCCTCTGATGGCAACAGAGGATCGTTTCCATACAGCTATTCTCAATCTGGCTGCTGGGTCTCTCCCAGTTATTTGCTCTCTCCGCTCAACTGTCGCTGGGCATCCAGATCTCCACAAGCTAACACCTCACAAACATCAAACGTGACAGAATGTGGTACATAACCCTCTGTCACAGTCACCCATATTTTGATGGGGTATCCCATTTCTGCTATTATCTGGTCATGCCTTTTGCAAGTTGCCAATTGACCAAGGCCTTCTCTGAGGCCTAGAATCACTAAAAACAAAATTAGTAATCAATTTTTCCCTGTCATTATTTTTAAACCTTAGGTTTCCAAATAATTATCGATACAAAAAAATAAGATGTACACTACTACTATAACAACCCCCCCCTTGGGAGCACTGCATTTCGCTATAGGTCTGTTCTTTCTTTCAATCACAAGTCGCAGTCGTTAGTTACCTGTGAAAATAAAGGTTAGTTTACAATTGTAAGCTCTTATCCTGCTCAGAGTCCACTATGAGATTTTTCTATTCAATTTCAACTTCCAACAAGTCTTTTGTAGGAACAGCTTCCCAGGTACTAGCGTCGACGGATGCCTTCACTCGAGTATAGTGAGTCCAACCTTTTTCCGCAGTTCTTATGGCTGTTTCAGTGGTTAGTAATTGTCCTTCCCATTCAGGCTGGAGTTGACTCTTTCCAGGTCCAAATCAGGACCCGGTTTCCTGGGTGATGGTGGTGAATGGGGAATTCCAAAGGTGGGGTTTGAGCCAACAACCCACAGGTCCTGAGAAATGACAAAGAAGAGGACAAACCCAGAATACAGTTCTTAAGAAAACTCTCTTGTTTTAAATTGTGGTATCTCATCCCTTCTGCCCAGATAGGGCAATCTGAACAGCATCTCATATGGTGAAATTCCTATATCCTTTCTTGGTGCTGTTTAAACCTGTAGGAGTAAGCATTTTACCCAAGGAAGTTGGGTTTCTAACACTAGTTTAGTTAATTGCTTCTTTAATGTCTGATTCATTCGCTCCACCTTCCCAGAAGAGGAGGGGTACCAGGGGCTGTGAAAATCCCACTCAATCTCTAAGGCCTGCTTTAACCCTTGCAGTAAAGCTTTACACCCATCCAGTCACGTGGTCAATTAGGACAAACAAGTAACTCAGTAAAGTTTACCTGTATACTTTGGAAAGGTCAAACCCCTGGCTCCCGTCCCCCTCTAGATGGGTTACAGAAGACCTTTTTATTTACCTTTTGACATATGGTACATCCTCTACATATGTGCTTCCCTAAAGTGTATATTCCTACACAGACATACTTTCTTATCACATATTGCTTGCACCTCCCAATGACTCTTCTGATGTAAAACAGTTAATATTTGCCTCATTATCACTTTATTCAGCATTTCTCTCCCATTAGGGAGTATCCATTTTCCTTCAGACTTCATGGCTCCTGATTTCTTAAAAAAAATCTTTCTTTTAAAACTTTTTAGTTCTTTCTTAATTTTCAACAATTCTTTGAATCCTCTCTGCATTTATTCTTTGTTTTCCTTCAGACATTAGATGCCTTAAATACCTGACTTCTCTTTCTCCATATTGTAATTTATTTATTTTTTTTTTAATACTCCCAAGCCCTGCTTTCCCAGAAAGTTGAATAGCTTGTTAGTAGCTTTCTTCACAACTCTTTTCTCCTGTCCTGACAATAGAAAACGATCCATATATTTGTTAACATTAATACCCCCTTGGGAGGTTGTAATTGCTCCAAAATCTTTTTTAGAACTTAACCAAATAGATAGGTGGCCCAGTAAACCCTTGGGGTAAAATTGTCCACCTATATTGTTGCTTCCGCCCCCATTTCAGGGTCTTTCCAGTCAGAGGTGAATATACATGTATGTTTGCTCTCAGGGCCTGAGAGCACTCCATTAATAACACTGTTATTCCAGTCTAACAATTTACTATTTGAATGCCCAATTTAACCATCAAATCCCTTCTCAACAAGTTAGTCCCTGCCTTGGGTACATACAATAATTACCCAGTGATCATTTTATCCCCTGGTCTCAGCTTGGTATCCCCCAAAAGTGGCACTGTTATTCCAGTCCCTTCTACCCCCATCACTTTTTAGGGTTTCATTAGTTAATTTAATCCCTGATACTTTACAAGTCAGTAATGACCTAGCTGCTCCCCAGTGTATTGGGTTTGATGGCAAGGTTCGGGGGCTGTGAGTGGGGGGGGTAGGAAACTGCAGTGGCAGCCCCTGTGAGGAAAAAAAAAAAAAAAAACAGAAGCCTCCCCGTGGCACATAAGGGACAATTTCATCTGGCCCTAAAGGGGCCCACTGCTGCCCAGAGCCAAGCCATGAGCAATACAGGCCGTGCCTCTGTGAGAGCACATCCACAAAAACAAACAAACAAACAAACAAAAACCTGCTGCTCAACAGCAGTTGGGAGAGCGAGAAACCCCCCCCGCAGGCACCAAAGTCAGTGCAGAAGGAGGGGGAGGAGGCGCTCCAGGCGCTGGAGCCGAAGCCCCCCTGCGGCCGCTGGAGAGGCTCCTGGTGGAGCAGGCTGTTCCCCCCCACCGTCCCCCTCCCCGATGCTTGGGAAACTGACCAAACACCACAGCAAATATGCAAATATACCAAAACTTCTAGACTGTTACTTAGATAATGCCTACATCCCCTTTCCCTGCTCATTCAACTTCAAACAGCTCTGTTAAATACTACATGCCACACCTTTAACCCCTTCAGCAACCCTTTTAACACTTCCTTTATCTTTCTCCAGCCTGTACTTTAATACCAGCACCAAAGGCTCAGTCAGGGTCCAACTTAATTCCATACTTTTTCCCTCCAAGATAAACAACATATCAATATAGCATATTTCATCCCATTTTCCTTCTTCCCTCCTTCTTCCACTCCACATATTCCTATTCGAAGTGGCCAGCCTGGCCACACTTAAAACATCTTATCAAAGCCTGTCCCTGCTAGGACTCAGGCCACAACACAGGCAGCCTTCTTTGCCTGCCATTCCTTCATCTCTCTTCCTCTCCTTTCCATCCTGGCCCTGACTCTCCCTGAAGATTTTCTTCCTCTTTCTCCAACCCTCTGCCTCACTACCCGCTGCACTGTCAATACCATTAGTTTCGCTCTTTTTTTTTTTTTTTTCCTTCTTATCTCCCCTTCGGACACACACCTCCCAGGCCTCCCGCAGGAGGGTCCCCCAGTGACTGTTCACTACATCCCCCCACCTTCTGAATCATTTTCTGCGTATTTTGCCAGGCTTTAATCACACAATGAACTTTCAAGAGCCCTTGGGTTACTGGGTCCTCAGGTCTTATCCCCAAGTACTTTCTCATTCTGACCCCAAGTCTCTCATATGATTTCTGTGTTGCACACTATTATTATTCCAGCCAGGATTGGCAAGTGGGTATTTCTGCCCTGCCGGTATTACCCCTGGTCCTGGAGGATGAGCTCTTTCCCATTCTTGTATAGCAGCTCTCCTCCTGATCATTCCCATTTCTTTCCCTGTAAACAACATACTTATAGACATAATTCCCTCCCCCAAGAGTATAAATCAGGTCGTAGGAACTGGTCTAATTGTTCAACTAGGCTGTCGGGGTCCTCAAATAAAGACTTCCTCTCCTTCTTAAAAGTCCTAACCTCTCTGCTGGTAAGGAGGGGGGGGTAGTTCACCTAAGAGGATACACAGTTAGTGTTAATACTGTTAGTATCAGGGAAGGCAAAATTCTCAGTATATCTTCTACCTTGTTCTAATTCTTGCCGGAGCCTAGGGTACGATACTTTTTTAGGGACAGTGTTAATTACAGTCCCTGTCTCCCTTCCTGGAGTGACTGCTGCTGCCACCAGTTCAATATTAAGATTATAGGGAGCATAACTTGGCTCCTTCTCTGAAAAAGGAATCTTCTTGTTTACACATAAATTTAAAGCCTGAATTTTCATCAGACCCGTATTTTGGCCAAAATACTGCTGTTTCCTTAATTGGTTCTTTTGTCCAGACTGATACACAATATTTAACCTTTTTAAAATTATTTTTCTTTTACAATCCCTCTAATTTTGGGATTATGTTTCCAATTTCTTATCATTCTTCAGGAAGAACTATTAGTAGGCACTCCCCCAGGGATATCTCCCTGTCCCCTGGAACTCATATTTTCCCATTTTTCCTAACCCTCGCCAGTATGTGCTACAGAAATTTCCCTTCTGCAGTGTACCACACACCAACGTACTGAAAAATGGGGGTGTACCGCCGAGCACTTCCCCGTGCCAGCGTTACCGCACACCTATGAGTTTACCAGATTCCCTGGAACTCGTACTTCCCATCTTTCCTAACCCTCGCCAGTATGTGCTACAGAATTTTCCCTTCTGCAGTGTACCACACACCAACGTACTGAAAGATGGGGGTGTACCGCCAAGCACTTCCCCGTGCCAGCGTTACCGCACACCTGAGTTTACCAGATTCCCTGGTGTACTTCCAAGCACTTCCCCGTGCAAGGATTACCGTACACCAGATTCCCCTGGTGTAGTGCCAGCACTTCCCCGTGCAAGGGCTTACCATACACCAGATACCCGACCCCCAAGGCAATACTTAATATTTCTTACCTTGGTCTGTGCACAGAGTTACCGGATCGATTCTTAAAAACCCGGAGTGCCTACCTTCTTCCTTTCCCCACTACTTCACGGATCCTGCCTCTTTAACCAGTCTCGGGCCCTCTGTCAGCTTTCCGCAGAACCGCCACCGTCGATGCACAGGACCGCTGAAATCAGCGGGGCATGCCTTCCTGCTGCTGCGGCGGTGGGGCTCCCCAGTAGGTGACTGGATCCCGGACGAGCCCCCAAATTGTGAGAAACACTCTGTAGCCAATAACTTAGGCTCAGGCGAGGATCTCAGTGAAGTAGTAATTTATTCGCGATTGCAATGGCGGGCGCCCCACAAGCAGGAGAGAGCGCATCTACTAGTTCCAAAACACAGTTTATATACCTTTTGATGGCAGGACCCTCCCCTGTTTCCCCACTGAGTGGGTAATCCAGGTTCACAATCTATCTGATGCTTCACAAACAATGCATGGCCTTCAGTTGCCGGCCTGTTAAATTTCAAATTTCTTTTGACATTTTTACTGTTTGAAGTGGTAATGTTTCTTCACTTATCTGACTTGACTTGACACCGTGATTTTCACCTAATTGTCCTAAGGAGACTGGTTGTCTGCATTTTACTAGGTCGCCTGCTAAACTTTCTTATCACTGTAAGCATATCTCAGTACCACATTCCCTCCTTCTAAACAATGTAACTCTGCAAAAACAACATTTCTATTCCCACAATAGTTTATAGTAATAGTAATTTATAGTTTATAGTAATAGTTTAAATAGCAATTTACTTTTCCTTATTAAAGAAAAAAGGATTATAAGAACGTTGTTTTAGTAAAACATTGTGTACAATTGTGTGTGTTGGGAAGATTCCATTACTGAATGTGTTTGAGAATGTATTTTTTTTCTGTTGTACTGTAGAATGAATTGTTTCCATTTCAAAGGGGAAATGTGCTGATATCCTTTCTGTTGTTAATGATAGATCGCCTAGAAATTCGTGCAGCTCGAATTCTTTTGGATAATGATCATTATGCTATGGAGAAGTTGAAGAAGAGAGTTTTGGAGTACTTAGCTGTCAGACAGCTTAAAAACAACCTCAAGGGACCCATTCTTTGTTTTGTGGGACCCCCAGGAGTTGGTAAAACTAGTGTTGGAAGATCAATTGCAAAGACTTTGGGTCGAGAATTCCACAGAATTGCCTTAGGAGGAGTCTGTGATCAGTCTGATATTCGAGGCCACAGGTAACAATTTACTCCTTTCCTACGTGTATTTTTTTCTTTTATTACAGAACATATCGATTATTTTAATTGTTCTGCTGATGTAGAGAGATTTTACTAATTTCAAACACTGGTAGTTATTAATTGATTTTCATTGGTATTCAGTAATATAATTTTAATAACAGGAGAGTATGTTCAGTGTTGAGATAGGTATTTATCCTTCTGCTACTGCCCTTTATTGTAACAGTGGAGAACAGAATAATCACAAATAGATATAGAAATGCAACACAAAAATCATGAACTGCAAAGTTCAAAAGTTTGTGACTTAAGAATTGACATATGCTTGGGATAATTAAAAGTGCAGTTATATTTTTAAGCCATTTAATCTTCTGTTATTTTGGCCCTGTGTACTAAAATTCAGTAGAAAGTCTAATGCAAACAACTTTCTTAATATTGGATCTGATTTTTCTCCTTTGAAGGGGAGTGCAAAGATTTAGTTACAAAAAGTAGTGTTTTATCAACAATTCAGTACTTTATAACAATGTTTGATACTAAAGCCAGAATAAAAACTGTAAGTGATGCTTAAAAATTGCTCAGGAATAACAACTGAGTTATTAATAGTATTTCAAACTTGTTGGTGTACTATTTTTCCGTTTTTACAAGGAACTTAAGCTGAAAGACTTCAAAGGAGATTTTTTGGTTAACTTTCCTTAGGACTTTTGTTTTCATCTTACATCTCTTTACACCTTAATCTTCTAAACCATTTGTTTATATCAGTTTGTTTCCCATACCTCACAACTGGAAGCATAACGAATGGGTAATGTAGATAAGTAACTGCTAAACATCAGTGCAGCATTTTTGGTTCCGTTAACCATCTTCTGTGCTTACTGCATGCAGTGTAAGAAGTTTGGAATAATGAATTTGTTGGGGCTCTACAGATCTGTAAAACCATGAGATTTCTCCTTACAGCAGTTGGCGAATAATTGCAAATTAAAATTGGTTCTTTGTTGATGCTGTGTAGCAGATAATTTTGCCCCATGGCTGTGCTGCTGTTTTCAGCTCTCAGAATACACCGTCAGCGTTGCTTCGGTTCCAGATTATCCTGTGATTTCTTCTTGTTTTCAAGGCATAAAAAAGACCTTGGTATTCTTATTACTTCACTGCTGATTTTAATGAAAACTTAAATGCCTAACAAAAGTTTATTTTGTGGTATCAAACTTGTCAGTGTGTAAGCTCGTTGTATGAGTGAGCACATTGGCGTGGTGGAAGTTCAGAGTCCCAGCTGGGGAATCTTGTGGTGAAACTCTTGTGCATAAACTTCTAGGAATCCGGGATGTAATGTATTACTAGGAATCTAGTGTTTAATATATTATTGATCAGTCACTTCTTCACCCAGAACATGGGAGAAAAAGTATTGAAACAGTGGTTTTGTACTTGATAACAACTTAAAATTCAGAGTTGTTTTGTAGACCTTTGGTTGAGCTCCCTTGGGAAAATGAGTAATACGTGTTTATTCCTATACGCATTCTTCTGTCACAAATCTGCAGGGTTTTGTTTTCCACTGTTGGACACACCTAGTTTGGCCTTGAGCATGTAGCTTGAATGATCATCTTAAGTCTTTTCTTAGGGTAGGTTTAATCAACATACCCAGCAGCCACTGGAGGTCTAAATATTGCATAGTAGAAGGTTGTAGATACATTTGTTTTAATATATCATTTTTCAGTGTCTAGCAACAGTGTGTCTGTGATTGTTTTGTAAACCTTTGCAGTATCTGGCCTTCTTGCCAGTTTACTTAGATACTAATGGAAAAAGCAGCAAGACTGCCCTCCTTCTTCACTGGATGTTATTCCTGTAATTCACAAAGTGTCACTGTTTTAGTAAGTAAGGATTCTCATGTTTC
The DNA here is from genome assembly GCF_963932015.1 of Anas acuta. NCBI lineage: Eukaryota > Metazoa > Chordata > Aves > Anseriformes > Anatidae > Anas > Anas acuta. Next base: position 18,558,534 of record NC_088988.1, on the reverse strand, counting down.
AAATTACTTATGGTATGGATCCTAAAAGTAATTTAAGTGTAGTTCAACTACCAGTTGCTGTTTGAACTGGAACCACTAGAGGCTGTTGAATACTAAGCATTTACAGACATTAAGTAACTTTTTCCACAGCTCGGTGCGAATCAAGCATTTCTAAAAGGGAGACCGTGTCTGTGAAGCAGACATTATGAACAAAAGTAAAACTGTCATCAACTCTTACTCAATTGCTGGTAATTCCTTACTGTTTTCTTTATTTAATTTTTGGCTTTCTGTCTTGCACTTACACCTAATACAGAAGGCTACAGTTACATAAGGACTTTAAAAACTGTCAAATTCAGGTGCTTGTGGCTGTCATAGTATTTTTGAAGGCGTTATTAAATTATTAATGCATGTGAGAAGCTAATCTTCATTTAAAAAAAAATGCAAAAAATTAGCTGATGGGAAGTATTTGATAAGACAAGAAAGGAAAAACACTACCCAGAACTGACAAGAGTTTTATGTGGTTACTCTTCAACAAATGAGTTTATAGTTGAACACTAGAACATCATGGCAGCTAGTAGGAGTCCCTTGTAACCAACTGCTTTTGCAAGGTTTGTGTAAGCAAAAAACCAAGTTGAATACATTTTTTTTAAATTCTACTACAGTTTTTGTTCTGCATTTCTGCTTCTCAGATTTAATCAAGTTAAAACTACAGCCTTTCTGTAAACTGTTCTCTGTAATGTCCTTTTGCATGAATAGATCCTCCAAGTTAATCCCAGTCAAGTGAATCCGTATCGTGCTTCTGGCAGCAGTCGAAGAAAGGAATTACAGAAGCTGTCTGAACGTGGAGGAGACATAGGTTCCTGTTTCCTGAGTGTTACTGATAAGTAGGCTGGTTGTCTAGTACTACATGTTGGGAGCCCTTCTTTTTCTCCTCAAAGCTCCCATTTAGGCTTTAAGGCGTAAGTTAAAAGATACCATTAACACCTCAGAAAAACGATAGCGTATGTACCACTAATGTACTAAACATTTACAGAATGTACCAAGTGTACTAAAACATTAAGAAAGAAACTGTGGATCCATCTCATTTGCAAGCAGATAGTGCCTGAAATGGCATTTGCTTTGGCAGTGTGTTACTGTCGCAGGTGAAAGGGGTGTGCTGCTAGATTCAGCAAGCAAAGCAAAACGTATTGGATTGCAGCAGGGAGGGTGGTGGTGTCTCCGTGTGCTGTTCTGCGTGAGGTGTAACTAGGGCAATCTGCAAGTGCCCAGTTTCGACCATTGAAGTGTGGATCATGTGCCTGCAGCTGGGGTTTCTGTGAGTTGTTTTTGATTGGGTGCGGAGCAGCTACTACTGTTCTGCATTCCCCAAATGAAGTCATCAGCTTGGTACAAAAACAGAACTGCTTTATCAGACATCCTCCAGCTGTTGTTACATGTACAACTCAGCTACACCATATGTAAAAGTTTGCTCTTTTATTCTTGGTGGTAACTTGAATTTAAAAAAAAACAACTGTTACCCAGTAAGTTCACTGAGTGTAAGATCTCCTCAGTCCTGATACTTTGTTCCATGCACGAACTATATGATCTTCTCTCTTGCATGTGTGTAGTTTTCTATTTTTAAAAAGGAAAGATGTAATTGCACCGTTCATTTATAGAGGTGCTAGTGAGATCACTGTGTATCTCTCTCTCTTCCCTGTGCGAAGTGCTCTTTTATTATCAGCACTCTTCACTTTCCAGAAGCTTGGATTACTTCTGGCTTAGCTATGTGCTGAAGATTTGTTCAGGTGCATCTGTGTGTGAAAAGGTGCAGTTCCTGACCAGCCATAGTACAGGCCTTGTTGTACTAGGGGAAAAAAAAAAAAAGAAAAAAAAAAAAAGTTTGACCCCTGCAGAATAGCTTTGTTACACAATTGCAAAGCATAGATACATTTGTAAAGCACTTGGGTAGGTGCACCCCAGATCATAAATAATATCTCCAGTGGCATTAACGTTGTTATCTTTCCTTAATTCTGCAGTTTGAAAACCACTGTAGTTAAAAACAATTTAAAACTGTTTGTCATAGAACAACGTGAAGAAATTGGGTCATGCTTTTATCCATAATACTAAGACTGCTTTAAGGGTTCTGATTCATTAACATTCCTAGTGTACCTTGGGAGAACTGATCAAGTTAGATTTTCCACCTGTCTTTTTTCTATGATAGGTAGCTCCTGATACCAGGCTGTGCAGCTCTAGTGTTTCTTAAGGGTAACTTTTCACTGATTTAAAAATAAAAAGATTACTAAATTATAGACCTTCTGTAGCATGAACTCTTAAGGTGTTTTTCAGCTGTTACTACAGAGGAGAGACAGCCAGGAAACTTGATCTGAACTTCCTGTTTTAATGGAAAGGAGCTGATGCTGTTTCTAGGTTGCATGCATGGAGAGAAGCAGTGTGTCAAAAACTGAGCAAAGCCACATTATATCAAAATGCTAATGTTAGAACATCGTTTTTCTTTCTTTTAACCCTTGCTAAAATAATGAAAATAGAGAATGACATCCTTACAATCAGCGGCTGCTGCTCACAAACAGCAGCGTTTGTTTTTACATGTTACAAGGCAAAGGTTGATGTCCAAACAGATAAAAGGCCATATCTGCTTGTAATTTTAATGTTACGATATTGCAGTGTTTTTATATGTAAATATCTGCTGAGTCTGTCTCTCAGAGGGCTCTTCCATTCAGTTGTGTTCCATAGTAACTGTTTAGAAATTAGACAGGCTATCTATGTTTGTATTTTTAAGGTAAAATACTAGGTTGTTCTTCTTTGTTGTTAAATGTGTGGCATTAGCATTCCTTACTCACTCTGAAGATCGTGAGTCTTTGATAAGTAGCATAATGAAATAGGCATTTGTCCATCTCTGATAAATGAAGGTGTATCACAGATTTAGGCTGTTACACATGAGAAGAGTAGATTGATACCTAGGTATTTGTTATCCTAAAATGTATAGACCCAAGTTTCTGTTGTGTAAATTAACTTGAACATGCTTTTATTTGAAATGCAATGTGTTGATTAAACATTTACATTGAAGTTAATTGTTTGATTTACCAAATCTAGAGACAATTTAAATTGCAAATGAGAAGAAGAATGTACAGGAGGGAGGAAGAGAAAGACTAGTCAATTGTTACATAGTGAAAGGAAGAGTAGAATACTTTAGCCTCCATGTACTTTTATCATCTATTATCCCTAATTCTGTGGAGATGATGGTATTTTGCAGAACTCCTCCATATTTCCTGCAAAAAGTTCCTTTAATTTTGGCCTTTGATTTCTTGAAGATGTTTTGAGTTGTATAGGTAACCATTTCATCCTTTTAGTAACAGTAGACCCATTTCAGTTGGACTGTCGTTTCTATTTTTTATGTGGTAGCTCATGACCCAAGGCTTATTTTGGACAGAGTGCATTTAAACAAAGAATCTTTTAATAATTTGCTGTAACTGTTGGAATCTTTTTCTTATCTCTTGCTTTAGAAGCCCTTTAATTTTGATACTCTTGATATTCTCTGATCTGTTAATCTCATGTGACTTGTTACAAATTGGCTTCAGTACCTATCTGTTTTCCTGTTTTTCCATAACTGCATCTTGATGCGTTGTTTCATCCTTCCTAGAGCTTGGTTTTTGTGCAATATTAAGGAACTTGATTGTGCACAACAATTTCACTGAAAGATTTTGTGTATACGAGAATCTTCTACAAGTGTTCCTGTGTCATTAAATACCCAAATCTTCTTTAAACTAAAATGACTGTGAATTGAAGTCTGGCTTCAGGGTTGAGGGGGGAAAAGTGCATTTCAATCTAAGAATAACAATATCTGCTGTTTATCAGGGAAGAAAAACCCTGATTTTTTTTACAGTGTTTCTTTTTGAAAAAAAAAAAAATAATAAAAAAAAAGGGTGAGGGTGTAAATGAACACGTGCTATTCAGAAAATCTTTTGGTACCTAGTGCCTTTATTCTTTGAACTGTTTTGTTGCAATCAGATGGTAAAGGCAGAGAAAGAGCTGGTTGTTCTCAGTACTTTCCCTGCACTAGAGAAACCCAGTATGCCTCCATTCAGTTTATAAGCCAAAGCTGTTTTTTATAACCGGTCGGAACACAGGTGTCTCAAAAATGTATAGAATTTAAAAGGATCAGCTAAAACTTAGTGTGTATAAATACACACGTGCTCAGTGTATTGTCTTTAAGCATGTACTTGAGAATAATGTATCAAGCAAGTAAGAAGGTTTAATGTTTACTTAAATATTTTATCTTATTATTGGTATAGAAAGAATATTAAAAATATTCATGCTGCATTGTCTGTGAAGCATATGAAATTATTTACTGGTGCAGTAAGCATCCTGTGAAAAAAACAGAATTGCTACTATGATTAGTTTGGTTGAACTGCTACGTGATTCACTTCTGTGAACTTCAGTTCTGCTTCAGTCTCATATTTTTTTGATAGCATTTTATGGGATCCTTTCATGCTTTTGGCAAGGTTGGTGTGTGCAGATGGAGAATGAAGTGACATGCTAGTATAATAGCTCCCCCGTGCAGATTCTGGATCAGTAATAAATGTTATATAGTGTACTTCTCAGTGGAGAGGAGTGCACTTGTTCACTGCAGAGTAAAGCTCTACAAAAAAAAGCAGTGAGGTGATGACAAACTAGTGCATACTGCACCGGTCTGCTCCAGTCTGTAACAGCTGTCTCATGGAGGTGGTAATAGGCAAACTAAAATTCTATTGTACTTCTGCCTATTTAAAAGACCTTATCAACTTTTATTTTTGCCCAGATCCAGAATTAAATACAGTAACTGCAGTTTGTACCCTCAGTCATTAAATATTATATGGAACTAACATAACTGCCATGTGTTTTGAGAGTGGCTTGTTGGTGGTTTTTTTTTTTTTTTTTAGCATATTTAAGGTCTTCTCTAGTATGTTTTGAAATTACTCCCATGGTACTTTTGGTTTCATCATTCTAAATGTCATCCTGTTTATTTTGGACTGTGTTAAAACAGATCATGTGGCAAAGCAGGCCTGTTCTGCATATCTGCTCTCTGAGTGTTATGAGATAGGTACTCTAATTCAGCACTTCATGTATCTCTTTCTTCTGAGTGATCAGCATTTTGTACTGTTCATTATTGTATTTTGATTAGTTACACACAAGCAGAAAAAGCTATGATAAATACAGCAAACAATTGATATGCATGGATGTAAAATATCTGTATTTATTGTGAAAAAAGTTTTACTAGCTTTGCAGAATAAATTCAGATACCTTTTTGTTCCACTGCACTGTTCAAGATCCCATTTCATGTTGATAGGATTCTTTTTATGAGTATCAGTTAAAGCAGTACATATCAACATTTCAGCATATTTGGAATTCGGACCTAATTTGTAACGTGCTTTGTAAACTCTATTGTGATGACAAAAACCCGGTATCATCTTATTAAAATTGTAGTATTAATGTTCCCAAATCTGTTTCTGCTTGCTCGTACAGTAGAACTTGTACATTCTGCTTGTCCAATCATGCAGAATGCCTGTAAGCCATAAAGTTTTCCTATTCTTCAGTGGCTATGTAGTTTATCTTTCTAGACCAACTAATGCAACATGGAACTGGAATTTCCATCTTCTAATATAATTGCTTATATCAGTTTAGATGCATATTCCGTATTTGTATATATTAGTTCCAAAAAGTTGTGCAAGAAAGGAAGAATTGTTATAAGGCAGCTTATTATTGCATTTTTGAGTTTTATTTTCAATGTTTCTACTCCTGTTTCATGTGTCTGACTCCTCTTTCCCCACATACATTTATTTCTCACAGACGCACCTATGTTGGCAGTATGCCTGGCAGAATAATCAATGGACTGAAGACAGTTGGAGTTAACAATCCAGTATTCCTTTTAGATGAGGTTGATAAACTGGGCAAGAGCTTGCAGGGGGATCCTGCAGCAGCCTTACTAGAGGTAAGAGATACCAAATTACAAGTGTTTTTCCATTTATGACTAAAATGAAGTAAAATATTGGACTTGGGAAAATAGGAATTACCAGAGGAAAAATAGCATGAAGCATCAGTTCTTTTACTCAAATACCACATACTATGTTTGAAGTTCGTGAATTCCTCTCAGTTGTGCACAAAGCAAATGCTGTCATACAGTATACTAAGAAGGATGTTTTTCATGTCAGTGGTCCATACTTAAGCGTGAAGACGTATATTGTACTATGTGTTCTGTATATTTAAAGACTCTTTAGGCTTTAAATATATTTGGAGGATTTTTAAGGCATTGGTTTTTAATGACCAAATGCTGCTAGCTATCTGAAAGAACCACTAACCAGCCAGAAGGTAGGCGAACTTTTTTCAAGTTTTCCCTTTATTTCTTTGAACAATTTTAATACAAGCTTATTTTGGACCGTTCCTAGCATGGAATATGAATTAGTTGCGTGTTCTTTTAGCAGCATTTCTTTAATTTATGTTGTAATTAACTTGCTGAAGCAAAATTTTTCATTTAAGTCACAGTTTCCAACTTCTTGACTGATTATGATGTGGCACATGGCTTTGCTTTCCATAAGTCAGCTATTATGTTTGCCTGGGAGTGTGCTTTTTCTTTAACTTTGGGACTCAGACCAAGACACGAATGAATACAATTTTGAAGTACATGGTATAGTTTTACCACAAAGAGTTGAGACTTCCGTAAAGATACAGGTAAAATCAGGGACTTTGGTGAAGAAGATAACTGTTGTAATATCTATCAACTGTTGAGATATTATTAATTAGGTTAGTTGTTGGGATTTCAGGAGGCTGTGATGAACTGAGGCCTGGGCTTTGCAGGTTTGACGTATCGAAGGAGTCTGCAGTACAGAGCAGTAATGAGCTGCCAGAACCTTACTCATCCCTTCTCTTTCCCTGGTGAATGAAATATGATGATATTCCAATATAATTCCTTCTCCCACTGATTTACACATTTAGCAGTTTTGTTCTAGTAGTGTGCTAGAGAGAGGAAGGAGTATATTCAAGGGTATGGGGAAGAGATGAGGAGCTTTGCCCTTCCTCATTATCTTAGCACTGAAGATTGTGCACATCTTTCTGTCCTAGCACTGCTGAAGAGGAAAGGAGGGGATGAGGAAGGTAATGGCACAGCAAGCGTTCGCCAAACTTAAACGCTTCAGACTGTTCAGTGTTAGTGTACTTAATGATTTTGGTATTGTGTATATTTAGTATTTCGTTAAGCTGCTGTACTGTTATCCTGTCTACCACTTGGGTACGTTCTTTCTGACTACAGAGGCTACCATGCCATCGCTGAAAAGCTTGAGCTGCTTCTGTGATTGTTCGTTACCTGTTTCAGTCAAAATGAGTTGGATTAGTAAAATATTTAACTAAATTTTTTGAGCTAGCCTGGTACGTTTTCACTGAAATGATTTAGCAAATATTCCTATAAGCTTCTCAGTTGTCAGACCGAAGTACGGTTAACTTCTGTATCTGGGAGGTTGTGGCTGGGGATAAAAGTAAATGATTCCAGTAGTATTTGCCTACAGAGTCATTTTTTTGACTCTTTTTTAGCGATAGCGTTTAATATAGTGTTTAGAATATGAAAAATGCTACATTAGAGCAGGTTAAATTATTATTTTTTAATTATTTGTGTTTGAATTTTTGGTGTTTTTTGTTGCTTTGGGATGCTTCTGCTTTCCATATTTTAAAGCCTTATTCTCAGTGGTACTCAGCTCAGCTTCTACTTCCAGCAGAGGCTTGTTAGGTTAGCTTCCAACTGTCTGCTTGGGCTGCAGTCTGTAAGTTATTGCTAATTGACCAGAAGTTGCATCTGGAGAAGTAATTGCTCTGTTAACCATGTCTGGGCTGCTCTCACATGAGATGTGTATATCTCTCTGCTGCTGTCTAAACATCCTGCAGCAGGTGCTTTACCTCTTGTAAAGGAGAACTTATGCCTGAACGGCGAACGTGACAGCTTTTTGTGGTGTACACTGCTGGAAAGTCCATCTGGAATGAGCAAAGTGGGCTATTATGTAAGAGAACAAACAATAGCAAGTGGTCACCTAGATAGCACATTTGTTTTTCAGACTGCTGGTTCTTGTTTGGTAAGTGCCATCGTTAAGTATAAATTGCACATTCTTTTTTTCCTTACTGTGTAGGTGTGTTAAACACTCACTGACTGTCCGCAGTGTGGGAAATTGCCATGCCCTATAAGCTTGGAAGCAAAGCTTGGTATTTTATAATCGCCGGATATGTGTTTAGGTCTAGTGCTGCTGGAGAGTTGTTGCTTAGGCAAAGCAGAATGTCTTCTGATTTCCAGTTACTGTTCATCAACAAGGGAATGCTTTAGTCTAAATTTAGATGACCTCACTTTAAAACAGAAGAAAATAGAAATGGATCCAAGTGCTTGATAGCGAGTATTTGTATGCAGGAAATTAGACCAGGAGCATAGCCAGGCAATTAAATGTTCATGGAACTTATTCTGGATTTTGTGGTAATAAAATGCTGGTACAGAGAAGCCTTTGTAGACATGTGAGCTATCGGCCATAAATTAATCAAGATGTTTTGTTCATTAAATGTTCTTTTTGTACTTAATATTTTTCTATTAGTTGTGTATCTGAAAACTTTTGAACTTGAACTTCAGCACAGAAGAACAGTTCTATTTGCTTTGGAAAATCTGTTTTGATTGTGTAGGCATGGTCCTGTTTTAAGTCTTAAGAAATTGATACTGTAACAGAATTATTAGTCCAGAGAAACTCCTAACCCTTGTAGAAAATGTCAGATAATTCATATTTTTAGGTATTCCTTAGATAAGTTGTTTTTTATTACAGCTTGCTTTACCTTTATCAGATAGCATTTTTGCACTCAAGTACAATAACACAACTATTTTATAATAATATGATGTTATAATGAGCAGCCTAGCACTTCATAGAAATTGTAAGAATTTCTAGTTAGAGACTAGAAGGAGAAAGAGAGAAACATGCATGCAGGCACCTGCTATAAAACGTGATAGTTTGTTCTGACCATAGAACATTATTATTCTGAAGATTTTTAACTTTTCAAAGATTTAACAGAATTTAAGAGTAATGAAAATTAAGAATTGTTTATTTCCTAGCTAGCTAAGAAGTGTTCAAATTCATTATTTTTTTTTAGAATTATAAACACTGTTCTTGGCTATAATTCAAGTTGCTAAGACAAGGCATGCATTCATTTGGGTATGGGCAGATAAATTATTTTGACAGTAGTGTGCCATTTCTAAGGAGATGCATAGGTCCCATTATTTGTAACATGAGAATTCATGTGAGCATAGCATTGATAATTCATCATGTGGGAAGAAAAAGTGTGGCGATACTTTAAGGGGGGATGGAGCGAGGGCGGTACATAGGTGGTGGTAAACAACACATTTCTGAGTGCCTGAGCAGGAGCACAGTGGATGGGAGCAGTCACTGCATTTACCCAGGTAGATCAGTCCCGACCAACCAGGTTATTATTTGTGATGAACAAATGACTGAATTTGTGTGTAAAGGAAGAACGGTGAGTGTCGCTGACCTTGACTTTAGCAAGACTTTGGCCAGTTGCACCCACAACATTATTCTTTCCAAATTGCAGCCTGGCGGGGTGGATACCTAGACAGGTATAAAGCTGGTTGGATGATCAGGCTCAGACCGTAGTGATTAGTGGGTCTGGCTCTGTCTGCAGGCCTGTAGTTTTCCGAGTACCACAGGCTGTACAGGGACCTGTCCTCTTTATTGCTATTATCAGGAATCTCGAGGAGGTGATGGCATGCACTTGCATCATGTCAGCAGATGTCACCAAATTAAGGGAGACCGGTCACAGTCTTGAGGGCAGGGCTGCTGTCCAAGGAAACCTAGACAGGCTGGAAGCATGGGCCAGCAGGAACCTGACAAATCCAGCGTGGATAAGTGCAGAGTCCTGAGCTTGGGAAAGAACAGTGTTATGCCAGAATACAAGCTGAGGAAAGGCTTTCTGAGCAGATTAGTTGAAAAGGAGCTGGGAATTTTTGTTAATACCAAGGTGAATGTGGGCCAGCAGCGCATTCTTATCAGCCAAGAAGGCCAACAGCATCCTGGGTTATGTTAACTGGACATAGCCCATAAATAAAGGGATGTGATTGTCCCCTTACTTGGCACTTGTTAGGCTGCATCTAGAATATTGCGCCCAACTTTGGGTTCCCCAAACAAATAAGATATCAAAAGAGTGTGTGGAAAATTAATTTGTAAGCCTGTTATTAATATGCTAAGTGAAAATTCCAGCAGTCTTGAACTTTTTTAGTGAAAAATGATCATTTGAAAAATAAACAGGAAGAAAACCAGTGAGTTGAAAATACTCAAAAAATCAAATATATTTGCTATCACTTTTGTCTTTACCTCTGCATCAATTGGTTAGAAATGTCAGTTTCTGATACTATGAACTGAATGTGATAGTGAATTTTAAAGCGAGGAACAAATTGGTTCACCGATTATGTTTATGTGTGACCCAGCCAAAATAGAAGTTGATAGTTTCATTTATGGAGGAAAACAGTGGAGTGAGTTTTATTTTCTTCATTCACTGAAGAAAAACTACAATTTTTAAAATAATTGTAAGTATACTAACAATGAAAGGAACTGTTACCTTCCAACAGTATAAATCAGAAGGAAGGATAGAATCATGGATGCAGAGTTAAATGACTCGCAGTGACCTCAGTCCCATGAGAAGTGGCCTACACAGGACCTCTTCAGCCCTTGGCATCAAAAAGTTATGCTGACTACAGTGGTTGGAGCTGTTGCTGGTATTGCATATTAGAAGACTTGAAGGGTAATCATCAGGAAGTTGTTTCTTTTTTAAAACAAACAAACAAACAAAAAAAAACTGAAAGAGAAGAGTCAGGAAAACATTTTAAGCAAGTAAATTCTTAAAATCAGCAGCGTTCTGTAGTGGAGGTACATTAGTGGTCACAGAAACATTTGGTAGCAATATGTGATATATCCCTTGTGCTGAGTTAATTAGCTTCCAGCAATTTCTGATATTCAACTTTATAATTTAACTTCATTATGCACATTTTATGTTAAAAATAATTGTGCTGTTTGAATTGTTCATGTTGAATACAAAGCAATGGACAGGTAGGATCTATTTCAGTACTGCTGTCAATAGGACAGAATTAAAGGTTCTATTACCAACTTTTTTTTTTTTGGTATGTTGTATGGAATGTAGTTTAAAGTAGTCAGAGCTGGGCAGAGTATTGAGGCTTAAATAATAATAGTATTATATTTCATGAATATATAGTCAGATTGACAGATCCTATTAACAAAATGTGTATATTTTATTTATGTCTAATGGAGCAAATGCATCAATTTTATTTTCACTCTTGTTAAGGTATTGGATCCAGAACAAAATCACAGTTTCACCGATCACTACTTAAATGTAGCCTTTGATCTGTCCCAAGTCCTTTTCATAGCCACAGCCAATACTACAGCTACTATCCCACCTGCGCTGCTGGACAGGATGGAAGTCATTCAAGTTCCAGGTAACACTAAAGTGTTTTTATTAAAATGGCTAGTGCAAGTCCTTAAGGTTGGGTGTTGTTCCTGAAATAAAAAGCAGTTTGTTAAGCCTCCTAGGAAACTAGACTTTACAGCCAGAATCATCAAAAGAGACTGTTCACAATGCCTCCATTACAGACTCTGTCATGAAATTGGAAGGTTTTAGTATAGCACTTATTAAAGTTCAGTTTCAATTATATGGAGATAACATTACATTCTCGAGAAATATTTTCACTAATTGATGTGTTTGTCTGTTGGTGGGTGCATCTTTTTAAGATTCCAGTGAAGAAAGATCTTTGAAAGAGTAAAATTATTCTTCACGTGAGGTTATGAATAACCACAAAGTTATCATACCAACCACCCTTTAAGTTGTAGCTGGTTAAAGACTAATAGCAGCAACTGACTAGGTCTGACATCGAAATAAGTACTGGTATGAAAAGGAAAAGCTCCTCCAGAGACCTACATAGTTACTGGAAAGAGAAGAATCTGTTGAACGTTTTCTGTCAGCCCACACATTTATAGTTCTGTGTGAAAATTGCTTGGAGATGATTAGGACTTAAGAAAATGAAGCTGGATGTGAGCATCACAGGAGTTAGAGCCCATAGGTATTATACTTTGATAAGTATGCAAAGAAAAATAGCATAGCTCTGTAACATACTTAGGATATGCTTATTCCTCTTTCTCATTGTGTATTTGCTACAGCAAAGTAAGTTCTTTAGGGTGTCTAAAGCCTACTAGTACAAAATTTTTCAATTTTTAGAAATACTGTTTATGAACTAATAGTGTGAGAAAAAAACGTAGTGCATTGAACTATTTTCTGAAAATGTTTTCTCATTTGTGTGAAGTAATTCGGTAAAATAAGGACCGGATCTTCAGCGAAACATAGGAAGTATAAATTTTAGGCCTTGCATAAGCAACCTGAACTGGGAAGCCTGCATTTGATATATAGTAGCCAGTCTTTTGTCTGAGCATGGGCTAGACTGTGGGAAATCTCGGTCCTACTTTTTTCTCTGAAGATTATTTGTGTGGTTTTATATTAAATCACAATTTGATAATACATTGCACCTATCCCTTTCCTTTCCTAATGACTGCCCTAATAATTAAGATAACTCTCCAGTGTGGCTATCACCTTGCAAGGCATCAAAATGACTTTCAGGATCGCTGAAACAATGACTGATGCTATCGTTGTGTGTATGCACACACATGCATGCATATGTGCATATTAAATCAGTTTTTCTAGACATATACAGAATATGCTTAATGTTTTACTCTGTCACATTAAGGCCTCTTTAGAACCCTTTACACAGGAACTTGTGCATTTTGTTTGCACGTACCTGAGTGGAGTGTTTCTTAAATAGGGGAATTATTTCTAGACATGAGTGACGAGCAGTTTAGGTACCTAGAATTTAACGACTATAAATGTAAATGAGAATGTTTTTCTGATTTTTCTGAAGTCTTACTTTAGGGACCTGAGTAAATTTTTGTGATCTGGAGGTAAGTATATTGTTTGTTTATTGTTTATTATTATTATTAAATCTAATCAGGTAAAATTATAACTGGTATGAAATTTGATGATATTACAGTATAAAAGCAAAAAGATCGGCAAACATGTGTTTTTTCTTCTGAAGGATACACACAAGAAGAAAAAATTGAAATTGCTCATAGACACTTGATCCCTAAACAGCTTGAACAACATGGCCTTACTCCACAGCAGATACAGATTCCACAAGTAACCACTTTAGACATCATTACTAGGTAAATCCTTTGTTCATTGCTTTAAATTTTCAATAACTTATTTTTCTTGTAACTAGTGAATTAATTTTAGAGTGATAACACAAAGCACTTCTTAAGATCTGTTGTCCTTCATACCTTTAGAAGTTCAACAGTTGGTAACTTATGGAATTGCTCTTTCTGAGCTCTGTCAGGTTCTGCTCTCTAAACCAAATAATGCTTGTTTCCCTAGAGAATTCCGTGTCTTTGGCTCTGAGAGTGTAGCTCTGGATCAGTTGTGTTGGCACAATTGATAAGGCAGCATGCATAAATAGAAGCACTTGATGCTGGTATTTCTGCAGTGTTCAGTGTAAATTCATGGTCTTGGCAGCAGACAAACTTTATTTTAAAGAATGAAATTTTATTTCTGTCGTCTTCATAGAAAAAAAAGTAATTATCATTTTGTTTCTTGTGATTTGATGGGCCACATTTGTCTAAAAATTGGAATTTGTTTTAAAAATTGAAAATGCATTTTTAAACAGCTTGTACTAATCAGAACTACTGTTTCAGTTGGACAGGAGAGCAAAGATACTAATCAGAACATCTTTTGAACTTGAAAGTGACTTGTTTACAATGGAAGAATTGTATTGAATGAACTGATACATTTATGACCAGGAACAGCATTTTGGCATTTAGTAAATGTTTTTGCCTGACATTTCTTCTTAATTCATAGATTAAAAGAAAATATTCTTTTCTAGTCGGCTCATCTAATTTCAGTGAATTTTATTTTTAACTTAAAAATAGTACTCTCTTTTGATTTTTAATGCACGTGAAAAGAGCTCAGTGTTATTGGAGTATTGTTTAGCATTTCACTGAGGTTCAGCTCCAACCGTTACTCGTCTTCTTCCCACTCAGTAGTTTTCTTTCTTAACTTCTATCAGCAAACAACAGTTACTTTGATATTAGCACATGACATTTTTATGTTTATTACAGCAGCTCAAGGTCTCACTGCCTTCTACGTTTCATTTTATTAGAATGTATTTTTTAAAAAGAAAAAATGTTTACATTCAAAAGAAATCTCTCTTACAATTGTCTCTATGCTAGATACACTAGAGAGGCAGGAGTCCGCTCTCTGGATCGAAAGCTGGGAGCTATTTGCAGAGCAGTGGCAGTGAAAGTTGCAGAAGGACAACACAAAGAAACAAAGCCAGATCGTGCTGAAGTGGGTGAAGGAGAAGGTGTGTATTTTTTGCATGTTTTACTAAAAATGAATCTTCTAACACTGTAGTCACTAGTTAGCTGATTTATCAACATTTTCTTCTTTTTTATGCTTCTTGAAGGGTTTTTAACGTTTTGTGAATAGAGTAACATTCGTATGTATGTTCCAGTAGTGCTGAATTATAGGTTGGGATGCAAATAGTGTGATTTCAGCCTACCAGAGTGGTAACGGAGAAGTACAATGGATCCGTTCCATATCTTAAGTATGCAGTTCTGATTTGTTTATATTTTCTTACCTAGTTGGGCTTTTTTATGCAAATCTTTCACTTTTCTCTTTCTTTAATAAAAGGCTAAGCAGTAGCTTTAGTTACTGTATTTGAAGAGTTTCTTTAATTGTGTTCTGCGTGCTCTACCAGCTCAGAACTCAATCACATTGTTTTGTTGTATTCTGAAATAAATGTCTGCTTTAAGGCCTCTGAAATTAGGAAGGTTGTTTTTATGCACCTTTGACTGCAACATATCCATCACTTGAGGGGTTAGGGCCGTTTGTAAAACTCATTGGTTAGAATAGTATCCTAAGAAATGATGCTTCAGTGATCTTTATTGATAAAGATTTAGTACTTTTCAATTATTTGTTTGGTGGTTGTTATTCACTGTCTTGAAGAATGGGAAGCTTAGATTTTTCCTTTAGCTCTGCACAGTAGAATTTGATTATTTTACTGTTGACAAATAGTAGAATTTGTATTTGATCCAAACATGTAGTAGCACTTGACGCTTGTCATCGTTATTAAGTTTGTTCTTTCCCATGTATACAGAAGTTAGTGACTTCATATTCCCAGTGATCCAAATATCTGTAAGCTTTGTTGGCAATTGCATCAGCTGAAGGTAGATGACAAGTGTGAAAGGACAGAATCTCAATCCAAAGCTGAACTTCTAGAATACGGATGGATAGTCACTAGAATCACCTAGGTTGGAAAAGATCTTTACGATCAAGTCCAAACATCAGCCTGACCTACTGAGTCCCATCAGTAAACCATGCCCCTTAGTGCTGCTTTAGTCTTAATAAAACCTAGCAAATGGGGTGTTGGCTGTTCTGTTTGTTTCTTAAAGGCTGCAGTGAGTCGGACTGATGCTTTCTGACAAGAAGTACTGCCAGGCTTTTAAAGAACAACTGTGTGCCAAAGGACACCAGAAAGCAAAAACTGCAGAAAGGCTGCTTACTTTTGCTCCAGAGTATTCACAAACATAAAATACTAAATAGATATCTGTTGGTTTGATCACAGAATCATCTAGTTTGGAAGAGACCTCAAGATCATCTAGTCCAACCTCTGACCTAACACTAACAGTCCCCACTAAACCATATCCCTAAGCTCTACATCTAAATGTCTTTTGAAGACTTCCAGGGATGGTGACTCCACCACTGCCCTGGGCAGCCCATTCCAATGCCTAACAACCCTCTCAGTAAAAAAGATTTTCCTAATATCCAACCTAAACCTCCCCTGGCGCAACTTAAGCCCGTTCCCCCTTGTCCTGTCACCAGGCACGTGGGAGAACAGACCAACCCCCACCTCACTACAGCCTACCTGTAGAGAGCAATAAGGTCGCCCCTGAGCCTCCTCTTCTCCAGGCTGAACAAGCCCAGCTCCCTCAGCCGCTCCACATAGGACTTGTTCTCCAGGCCCCTCACCAGCTTCGTCGCCCTTCTCTGGACTCGCTCAAGCACCTCCATGTCCTTCTTGTAGCGAGGGGCCCAAAACTGAACACAGTACTCGAGGTGCGGCCTCACCAGAGGCATTATTGTGAAAGATTCCACAACTGAACCTATGTGGGGGAGAAAAATACTAGCTTTTTTCCCACAGCTAGAATAGGTTCTGGTTGGTATTAGAGGACAAATAGAGAGACTCATTATCTTTTCCTTTAAAATCAGGCAGCTTTCAGGTCTGAATGGTGACCCCTGACTTCAGGGAGTAAAACCTGGAGGAGGAAGTATAACTGGTATTTGTACAAAGACAGTGTTGTTAATTAGAAGAGCATATGAAAAAGTCTTACTCATAGTAAAATCTCCTTAATTTTTCTTCAGAAATCTGTTTTTTGATGGTCTTTTAGCTTTTCCTCGCTTTATTCCCCTAAGTTGGTATTCACTTCTGAAAATTAAATCTTTTACATTGTTGAGTCTTCCAGGATCATCATAATGTCCATGGAAGCTGCCTGTAATATCAGGAATTTGAACTTGGGTCAGTTCAATCAGTGTTTGCTTAACTGGATTCAGCTCAGTTTTCTCGGAAGGCTTAAGGAAGGTAGACTCTCACGGTAGCAATGGTTCTGTGAATGACTGCAGTTTAAATTTTCCCATCTACGTGCATACTTATTAGCGCTTTCCATTTAGAGTATGTATCTTGCCTACCTCTCTTCTTTGTGTTGGATGTTTCTGAAGTGAGATACTGAGTTTGTCAATACTTCATGATACCTGAATTAGCTCTTGAACCAGAATGCTGAGCCTTTAGGCTGTGGTGGCTGTGCTTACTGGCAGCAAGAAAATCAAGTTGTCTTGGCTCGTGGGAGTTGTGTTTTTAAAATATTTCTTTTCACTGAAATATAGTTGTATCTAAAATGTGTTTAAAAGGCCTAATATGATTGCTGAATAAGAAACCTAGTATCATTCTGCTCCTAAAACCTTCTGATTAAACAGAAGAAAAGTAGCTTCAGAGCACAACTCCTGATACTGTCAGAAGGATCATTTTACTATTAAAGCACAGCACAAAAAGGAGCTGTATTGGACATCTCAATCCAGTGAGAGAGGTATTTGCAATGTTAAAATTAGCACTGTACTTGCAACTTAGGAGAGGTATTTACACTTTTAAAATTAGTACTGGATTTGCAACTTACCAAAGCTAAGCAAAAACAGCAAGTTAAGTGATCCAAAAGAGGACGAAATGCTAGGATTTTTGGTTGACATGTGATCTGGAGTAGGCCCAAAAGAAATGATCTGTGAACAGTTGTCTTTGTGCCTCTGGACTTGAAATTCTTCATAAGAAGAAGCTGTATTAATAAGAGGGAGTTCAAGGGAAAAGTGGATCTATAGTTAAACTTTGGTGTTACAAAGACGTGTGTAGAATGATGTAGTCAACAAAATGTGGCTTATTTTGTACTAATGATGTGCTCATACCTAGCTGTATTTTTAGCAGAGTATGTCACTTGCTGGGAGTGTATGAGAGTGAGACATGTTTTAAAAATATTTTTGTTTAGTTTTTATTCGGTCTGTTGGAAGCAACCAAGTATTTAAAACAAAACCTGGAAACAATCCCCAAACTCTAATACTTGCAAGTTGACACAAATAATGTAGCTTAAGTTTCTTTCTTTGGTTGTATTGCATGTTTTTTTCCTGTTGATGCGTGGACATGTGCAGTTGTGCATAGAGATGATGAATTTTTATTTCATATAGTTAATGACTCTGGAGGAATACTTAAGTTGTTGTATCTTAATAGTTTAAATTTTCTAAATTATTTTTTTTAATGTATCTGTATAAAAAGACAATTCAGTTTTGCTTTAAACATCTGTCAGTGACTAATGTGGGATTAAGACTGCAGTTAATGCATTTGTACATCACAAGATTGGAATGAGAGAGTAAGTAAGCTACAAGCTCACCTTGTGGATGCTAACATGCTAAACTATTTTTTATATCTGATTTGTAGCACATCAGACTAGTAATGTCGTGCCTGTGCTGTTTATTCAGCTGAGTGCCTTCTGGCTTGTGGCTTTGTAATAAAATGTGAAAGAAACGAGGTACTAGAACCACAAATTTTCCATCATTATATTGATTAAATCAGATCATTAAATTAAAGTGGAGCAACTGTTTCTAAGTCTTAGTAAACATGGGGCTTTCGACACTCTTCAGTAGTGGGGCCTAGAAATGCAGAATATCCGCAGTAGCAGAACTGATGCAAGGAGATATGCAGTCAAGAGATGTTTAGCGCTTTCCAAAAATCTGTGCCTGAAGTACACTGGCAGTTTTGTTTTGCCTTTCTCGCTCCTTTGATTCCTGAGTTTTATGACAGAGTTGGCAAGTGGAAGAGTGTTCATTTGCATCAGTCGTTGAATTTGTACAGTGAACTTGAGGAAAAGCAAATGGAGTCATTTTTCAGACCTCTCCAGGGAGGCATCCTTGTGTACAGTAACACTACCTGCTATTTTATTGAAACACTATCTGAGGTTTATGAGACACTCATCTAGTGTTTGACACTAAAGAAAATTCCAGGAGTCACAAAAATAGGTGAGACCTTCCTATTTTGGAGCAACTGCCTCAAGACTACAGTGAAGCAGCTGGGATCAGATCATGATACAGCAGTTGAAACCCAGAGTGAAAAATGATGTATCGAATTCAGACTTGAAAAGGAGGTTTAGGAAGTTTACTAAACCTCCTAAGTAACTAAAAGTGATTGAGGATCCTATCTACATTGAAACCAAGGTTTTGAAAATGCTTAAGTATTTCTATAACCCAGTAATGATACACAGCTTGTTCTACTACTTGGGGATGAAACTACGCTTGTTTGTGAGTTTATATGCAAGCATTACTAGTGCTTAGCTAACTAAATCATATGAGGAGCTGAGAAATTGTACATGTTGAAGTTTTCTTCATCTCTTCCAGTTACTTTCTTCCATTATATCTCTAGAAGAAAGCAGCAGTCTTAAATTCCTAAACCTTTGTTTTTGTGCCTTGGAATTCCTTTTTAGATGAAATCCTGACGTATATAGTAAGTAGTTCATTGTCTGTGTGTACTTGCAGGAATCCATTATCTTACAAATCCAGTATTTAAATGCAAGGTTTTGTTTAATTTTTGGAACTGCAGATGTCTGGGGAACATTGTCTCAGTCTTTGCTGAATAGCTGCTGTACTGAGTAGCTAAGTAGCTGTGAATTTTACTTTCAAGCATTATCTATTGTTTTTTGTTCTTTTTTTCCCTTCTTTGACCTAACCAAAAAATGCCTCTTTCCGGAGACTGAAATTTTACTGATTCGTTTTAGATAAATGTGTCATTTAACTTTTAATATGATTTATGGTCATTCCTCTGCTATAGGTAGGGAACATGTATATGCCATCATTAATGGAATCTTGATTACTTGTGTCCTTATACATTCTTCACAGTAATGTAAAGGTGATAAAATAATACATTTTTTTCTATCAAAGAAAAAGCTAGTGTTTGTAATATATTTGAAACATGACTTTATGCTTTTATAGCAATTCAGTTTGTGTCAGAATTTAGGTTAATACTAAAAAAGAAAAAAAAAAGGATTTTGAAAAAGGATGTCTGGAGTTTGTTATTGTTACAAATTACAAAGTGGGGTCTCCCAATTAAATTATATAAGCTCAAAGAAAGAGATTTTGATTCTTTTAATAGGGCAGGTGGCCTCAAAAATTAACTTACTGATTTGTTTACAAGAAGTCTGTCTGCTTCAGCTGCATACGTAGAACCAGGTGAAATATAAGGGCAAGCAGAAATGGGAAATTGTGTTTGTTGGGTAGTAAAATCCTGCTATAGAACAAAAGTAGTTTCTTTTAAGGTCAGTTTTGTTTTAAAATATGAATTGCCATATCAAATTACTTGGGTTTTAAAGATCTGTAGTACTGGAATTGCAATCTTGAGTTGCAGGAATAGCATGCAGGGTTATGTTTCCTAGACTTGTTAGTATTTGTGTATTTAAATTTATTACGTACAGAAATAGTAGTTCAACAAAAATACAGAGACATGCTGGAACAACAGGGGGGCCATCTGACTAAGGCAGTGTTTACAATAAAGGAATGGAATTTATGCATTGAGCAATGAGATGTACAGTGGAAAGATTAATGGCTGTTGGATAATAAATATTAGATTTGAGTGCTGAATGAAAGCTGAGTTGGTACTGTTACAGGAATAACGATGTAGAATATTTTCCCTGATACTGCATGGACACATTAGTGAGAATTGCGCTGTAAATAAATTAACTGTAAAAAGGTTTTCCTTATATGCCAGGATTAATAAAAGGGTAGTTTGTATCTCATGAAATGAGACATTCACTTTTCATCCATTCTGAGAATTACTTCTGTAGCACAGAACACTTCTTAATGTTACATTAAATAGATTAGATCATTGATCTGTGTTTTCCCGTAATTGTTTAAAGTCCTGGATCTTCAGTTAATGTGCATGAATTAATATGCAAAGAAAGACAGTTTCTTCATTGAATGGGGGAAAAAATCAAAGAAAGGAAGCGACTGTAAATAATTTTCCAAAATACACTACAGGAGTCTTGGAGCTCAGTATACATTCCTGCATAATAAAGACATGCTTAAAATTTATCTTAGGTTTGTATATTTGGGGTGGGAAGAGGTATCTCCGCTGTATGGATGTGTACAATGCTTTTCTTAATGGCAGCCTCAGGGCAGGGAGGCACTGCTGTAAAGCTCTGCCACAGAACCTTAGAAACATCTGGATTGTTCAAGTATTTTTCATTTCTCTGATAAATGTTTCACTGAAATATTGCTTTGGGCTCTCAAGAAAATGGTAATGAGTCCTTTGCATCTGGATCAAATTCTGTGGGGAAATGACTCCCTGCTTGCCTTCTCCTTCTGTATACAGTCACTGAAGTATATGTACAGTGTAGGCCTACTACAAATGATGTTTAAGTTCTTCAGCTTATTCATGCAAATAAACAGCTGCACAGTCTGATTTGAAACAATTCTGAGGCTTTGATATTTGTATGGTCTGCATTACAGTTCGTTTTTGTACAGAAAACACATTTGTGTAGAAAAACATTTTACTACTAAAGAAACAATCGTATGGATAAGCAACACAATCATACTTTAAATGGAGGAAGGAAAGAGCATGGTTTTGAATCCACACATACTGTTTTAATTGCTTGGTCTCTTCTTAATGACACTTGAGTGTATTGTATTCAAAAGTGTCAGGCTAATTGGGTTTTATAGCCTGTCCCGGAGAGTGCATCACACCTATACATATTTCTAAAGACAAATAATTTGATCTTTGGGGAATGTTTTGCTGCTACTGTTTATTGTTCAAGACACGTTGAAATATCCAACAAAAGAGGAGAGCAGAGTCCTGTTAAAGGTTAATATTGCAAGATAAAATCAGTAGATGAAGTTAATTGTACAGAAATTATTTGGAGCTTTTCCACTGAGCAAGGACTGTGTATGCTGTGAACCAACTGCGTGTTGGAAAAATGAGGGACATGGATTTTGTGAATTAAGCTTTGCATTGAGTAAAGCCGTAATAGCCCTTAGAGACAAGCATTGAAGTAAAAAGTATAGTGTGAAAATATCTGCTGTGTAGGTAGCCCTAAAGGTGGGCTGTGTTACAC
Organism: Anas acuta; assembly: GCF_963932015.1. Classification (NCBI taxonomy): domain Eukaryota; kingdom Metazoa; phylum Chordata; class Aves; order Anseriformes; family Anatidae; genus Anas; species Anas acuta. The sequence continues at coordinate 18,536,752 of NC_088988.1, read as the reverse complement.
CGGGGCTGTGGTTCCCAGCGGGGTGGGGTGAGTTAGGCGTCCTTCCACAGGAGCTGTCCTGGGCAGGAGCCGCAAGCACTGGCGTCTGCAGCTGCTCTGTTTGGCATCGGGGGTTTGTGAGGTTGGGGTATGGAGCCAGGAGGGCAGAGCCACGCGGTGTGATGGCCTTGTTGAATACTACGGAATGAGATGGTAAGGAACATGTGGACTATCTCTAAATAATGGATGCAGCTGCGTGGCAAAGCAATGTGTGGAAGTCTGACCAAGATGCACCTACTTTATGTGACAGGGCTTAATTATTCGTCAGAGGCTAAGCATTTAAAATCCTTTCATAAGGAGACCACAGAGAGCACAGTAGCAAACCCTTCCCATCATAAAAGAGAACAGTAATTGTAGAACTTCAGTAAGATTTCCACATTCAGCTCCATTTTCTATATTACACTACATTAAACACGATCACTTCTGCACTGTTTACTCCTTACACTGTTTTTATGCACAAATCTGACGAAAAGTGCAAAGTCCTAAATGAACTTAATGCATTTTTGCTATTTGGCCTGGTTTAAAATGCATTTGAGCAGGTGAGTTGCACGTCTGTCAGTGGTCTAGACTTAATAGTATCCTTGCTGAACTCTTAGAACAAGTTTAGTCTTAATAAATTTGATGCCATATTACCTTTAATTTGACAAGATTTTTGTGAAAGATGCTTTAAACTCGTTTTCATGAACTTTTCTAAATATTTCTATGAGTGTTGTTTTCTTGTTATGATTTTTCTAATTCCTGTGTCAAGAAAGACTGCCAGAAATCCTAAAATAGATCTTCTCTTAGATTGCAAAGAACACGTCACAGAAGACACAAAAGCAGAATCCATCAGTGACACGGCTGACCTGGCTCTGCCACCTGAAATGCCAATTTTAATTGATTTCCATGCCTTAAAAGATATCCTGGGGCCACCCATGTATGAAATGGAGGTAACATCCTCATTTTTTTCTGCTTCACTGTTGTTTCTGTGTATTTTGATTAGTTGACTATTTTATTGCTATTGGCTGAGTTTATGCAATGTTAACTTTAAAAAATATGTATTCGAAACCAGATTGTGTTTGTGTTCCACCAAGCATTTTTTCACCTAAAGAATATATGTGTGTGTGTGTGTGTGTGTGTGTATACATATGTATACTTTTTTTTTTAATTGAGAGCACATAAATAATGTAATGGCATGACTTTCTGTTGGTAAAGATGCCTGCAGCAGTGCTTAAGAATGTGGTAGTGTTTTTTTTCAGTTCATAACATCTTTGCTTTTGTTTGGAGGATGTTTTTGTGGTCTTGGGAAGGAAGCCAAAATAGAACCCAGGAATCCTGTCTCTGAGGCAGCTTTCTTAAGGACTGTCCCACATACCTCCTTAAAGCCAGTCAGCATTCTTGGGTATTAAAACCACTTCACTTTACACCAGAGTTCTCAAACATTCTTCAAATTAATGTAACACTTAGCCAGTAAAAATAAATGTTATCGTCAGTCACCTCCAGCCTCCTGGTGTCTGCTTTGCTCCTCAGTAGGCATGTTCCAGATTTTTTCCCCCATCTGTATTTTCCTATATTTTATGAAAATGACATCAATTCAAGTAGTTATTTGGGGGTTCTCTTTTCACCCTTTATGTTGCAATTATTCTCTGCTTTACTTTAGATCCAGGGAAACTGGCCAGGTGTAAGTAGGATATATAAAACTCTGACAGGAATCCAGTTGCTGATGGAACTCTAAACCCTTTTTGTTTGTTTGTTTGTTTTCCAGGGAAATAACTTTGTATCTAATCTATTTCCAATGACAGTTCATCTGGCCTCTAGGGCTAAAATACTGCAGGATTACTTGTTGCTTTTAAGCTTGAAATGCAGACTCATATAAAGCTGTTATAATGAATTGAACATAATATTCAAGCCAGTATTCTGATTTCTACAAATGGTGTTTATTAGTTTTGTAAAGGTGCTAAAAAGTAAATTAAATGGTGTAAATTTGTGCAAAAGTTCTGGTCACTTCCAACTGTACTCCCCGTAAGAGTAGAATTAATCAAGTAAGTATGAAAGATTGTAGGCCAAGAAGTGAATGTGACTTTCCTTAGATGTTCTGACTAGTTTTGAACTTGCTCTGGAGTTGATTATTCTTTTAAATTTGGTGGTGCAGCTGTGTTGACAAATAACTTTTGCTATTTTGTTCCCTTTCTACAGGAACATAGTGCAAGTAAAACTTTTAGAGTGTGCTTCTCAACTCCAAATATATAAATACAGGAGTGCTGGGTTGGTTTGGTTTTTCTTACATGAACATGCTTATAAGCATTTGATGCTGGCCTATATAACCTGAAATAAGGCTGACTGGAGCTTTTGACTTTTATATCAAAGGCTTTTTAAATGTTTCTATATTTAGTAGGCAAATTAAGTAGTGCATAAGTAGAAGTAGAGATGAATCCACACAGCATCAATTCCCTGAGCAGTTTAAGATTAATTTTCATGTGCTATTTGCTGCATGTAATAATGAGGAAATAATTTTCAATACACATCCCTCTATAATTTTTCTCAGTGTAAGTTGCTCAGGTAGCCACATAAGTCCTGTTTTAGTGAATTTTCCCCACTAACCTATAATTCCTTTGATATTTTTTTTTCAAGTGTCCCCAAGATTCTTCCAAATGAAGAGTATAACTCCCATCTCAAAAAACAACACTAGCCAATCTGAAATTCTTGTCATTTTCTGGTTTTGTAGTCTGCAGCACACCTCTTTTCTTTCTCTACCTAGCCTTTAAAGCTTTGCTTTTGACCTGCACTTTGCCATTTATAATTAGTTGAAATGAAGATACAGTGGAGGCGAGGCAACCCCTGTGTCAGTACTTGGATGAGACTAAGCAAACAGAACAGAAAATATGATGTGACTTAATTGATTTGTTGTCCTCCAGGGAATACCTTAAAATGAGTGATTCATCTTTTACCTTTTCAGTGCATTGCTTGTATGTTTTCTGCAAAGGTCTCCCAGCAGAAAGGCATGACAGATTACTCAGCTCATACTTGTAGAATTAATTCATTTATCACAAATAAATAATTTTACATGTCACTCTCCAGAACAAATGTTGGAATAAATCACATGTTATGGCTTTGGAAGAATAATCTTGACAACGGTTGAAAGTGTAAAAGACTTGATGAAACATTTCAACACAGCATGCTTTGGGGGGAAGAGCTTTGTGGCATGTCCAGCTTGTTTGCAGTATTTCTCTTTTGTCTTGGAATTCAGGTTGTTTATTTATTTATTTGTTTGTTTGTTTGTTTGTTTCGTCTTCCTTCAACCACTAATTCTGCTCAGGTAGCAAAGCACTACTGGCTTTGCATGGAGAATTCATCCATTTCAGAAATGAATCAAATTAATTTTCAATTCTGTATTTCAGTAGCAGACAAAATATTTTAAAACAGCCTATTGCTTTACTTTACAAAGGCATATTTATCTTTGCTCTACGCACTGCCTGACACAGTAAAAACTTCCAATTTCTGTTCTACCTTGTAATAAATACCTAACTTGGTAGTTCAGAACGTGCCGAGTAGCTGTATGATTTGTCATCAGGGTTTCTTCCACTCCTTGTAGCGTAGGAAAACAAAAGGACTTCCTATATGTTCTAAAACTGTCTTTCACATAAAGGAAAAAAATAAAACCTGGAACCTTCTTGGAAAATATCCTGCCTCTTTCCTTCTCTGAACGCAGGAGACTGGCGTTCAGACACTTGAATTGCTCACATCAGTGACTGGACACAGAGCTTAGATAAGTAGATCATAGTCTTGTATGGAGCAGAGATCTTGCTTAATTACTTTTAATTACTAATGAAGGCAGTCAGATTCTCCATCCTTTCACATCTAGCCTGCTAGCACACTCAAGTACTTTAATTGTTCAAAATTATTTGTAAATGTTTGCCATGAACATTTGAAATGAGCGCATGAATCACTGTGTTGTGAGACAGGAGTTTGAGCAATGAAACCACTTTTAAAAAAGCCCAAATGTTAGGGAACATTCAGGCTTAGAATTGATTTTTCATGTAAGTAACAAGAATCAGGACAAATATGACTTAATCCATCTGCTGGAGGTATATAAGCATTCAGTCAGGATTGACTAAATACTTGAAGTCCTTTGAAGTGAAAAGGAAGATTGTCATTGAACTGCTGGGGGTGGGGAAGGTTGCAAGAGCGATATATCCAGATGTTTGCCATTGCCTCAAGCTAAGCAGCCACATACAGGTCCTATTGCTGTAATTAATGTTTACATGTAGGCAAAGTTACTGCTGCATAAAAAAGTAAATGAGATCAGACACTTGGGCTTAACCCTTGTGTTTTAATCAGTACAGCTGTTTTGAAAACTGTTATTGCAATAGCTTTGTTAGGATTATTTCTGAAATTGTTTCTTGTGGTCCCTTCAGGTATCTGAACGCTTAAGCCAGCCAGGAGTGGCCATAGGCTTGGCTTGGACTCCGCTAGGGGGAGAAATCATGTTTGTAGAAGCCAGCCGCATGGACGGGGAAGGTCAGCTGACTTTGACTGGTCAACTTGGAGATGTCATGAAGGAGTCGGCACATCTTGCAATTAGCTGGCTGCGCAGCAACGCAAAGAGATACCAGCTGACTAATGGTAGGTAGGGAAAAAATGACAAATGTTCCACAGTCATATTGCCTTACAGACGTGTGCATCCCTTGACCTCTTATTGCAGGAGGTGTGCACATTTAGGAAATATTAATATCACATGAAAATTAAATGTCCTAAAACATGCTGTCTTAAAATAATTCAACATGCTGTCTTTAAGTAATTCAATAGATTGCAGCAGTGGACGTTACTTGTACTTGTGGAAACGTAGCAAGCGTTACCAGAGGAAATGTTTTTCCAGCAATCAGTGCTGTATGGAAGTTGAAATCTGCTGTAGCATTCCTAGTTGGTTCTTCTGCCGATTTCTGCCCAGCTGAGGGTTTAGTGGCCTCATGAGCAGGCTTGGTGTAGGCAGAACACGAGTTGTCACTGCAGCCTCCCACTCTGGTCAGTCCCTGCCTGCAACAGCCCGGGGTTGGCCTCTGTGCCCAGATGCGTCTGGGAGTTGTGGCAGACACTGCTCCTTATGCGTTTTTCTACAGCCTTGCCAGCAGCAGTTTTGTGATGTGTGAGATACTCAAGGCTATAGTTTTCCTCTAAAATTAAGGTAAAGCTTCCAGTAAAAGTAGGTTTTTATAGTTTGGTTTAATATTTTGGGAATTATTTAGGCTTATATAGTAACTGTTGAAGTGCAGTGAAATAGGAACTTTATCCATATTAGTTTTAACTCTTTTTTATTACCATCTTTGTAGTTTGATCATTGTCTGAATAGTCAAATAATAGCTAAATAATTGTCTGTCATCTATCATTATTTATAGAAGTTTAAATAAATTAAAAAAATACATCTTGAACATAGGAAATGCTGCCAGCATTAACAGCGTAAACTAGAGAGGTAAACATATACACAGTTATATCCTATAGGTGAAGTAAGGTGAAAAGCTGTAAATAAGAGATCTACTTCATTACATTAATACTGCATTTTTTTTAAGATAGCTGCTTTTGTGTGATATGTTCTCTGAAAATTTACATTTATAGTTTGGGACATAAAACTAAAAAACTATGTAGAAATTCCTTGGTCTCTACATTAATCCCTATTCTGAATTTCCCAAGCCATGCAAATGAGTTATATCCCCTCGCCCTCCTGTACCTATGCAATATAGTGTTGGTTTTTCAGCACAGTTTAAAAAATAGTGGCAAGACTTTTAGTTCTCTGGTGGCCTTTCAGAATAAAGACCAGGAACAAAATGGGTTTAGATTTTTCACATTCAAACCATTCTTTTTTTCTTTCAGCTTCTGGAAGTTTTGATCTCCTTGACAACACTGACATCCATCTGCACTTCCCAGCTGGAGCTGTCACAAAAGATGGACCATCTGCTGGTGTTACCATAGTAACCTGCCTTGCTTCTCTCTTCAGTGGGCGGCTGGTGTGTTCAGATGTAGCCATGACAGGAGAAATTACACTAAGAGGCCTTGTTCTTCCAGTATGTATCGTTTGAGAAAAGAGCTAAGTTGTATTAATTCTCCATATTGTACGTGTAAAGTCTGTTTCTAGCCATTTACAAAAGCATGGTCTTGCTGGATCATTCCTTTAGCAGCAATCCAGTCTCTTTTGGTGTAATTGTAAGAGGCTGATGGAAGCCAGCCTAGGTTAGAGCTGTATATGCATGTGCCTGCTTTGCATTTAATGTTAAAAATGGCCTTGATGCTGTTTTCAGGAAGTGCACATTGTTAGCACGTCTAGTTAGAAGGGAAACGTAGAAATCCTAAAATTCAAGATAGTTCCAAGATAAATATATTGCAATTTCAACACATGCTACCTAAAACTACTAGTACAAAAGTATCTCTGGTTTGACTGAAAAGTTGTTTTTTTTTGAGCTCTCACGGTAATTTCATGTAGGTTACTCTCAAAATTCTCTGTGTATTTTTAGACTCTACGTATATGTTGTTATTATATGTAGTTCAGCTGAATGATGTTCCCATAAAGCTTGTTAAAAGCATATGAGGGCAAAGGGAACTTTCAGCAAATACATTTTTAGTTTTAAGTATCAAACGGAGACTGGCATAATTGATTAAAACAGATATAGATGATCTATCATCTCATACCAAATAACGGACAAAGGAAGGATGAGGTTGGTATTCTGTTTCATGCAGTAGAGTAAACCAGAGCTAACATAATTAAAGTAACAGACTGGAAGGCCCTCAGAAGTAGTGTTCTGGTGGCCATTATACTGACAAGATTGCCTTTTGTTAAAGGCTCTGGTGAAAAATAAACAACTGCCTTAACTCTGATTTGGTTTAAGTTTGCTGAGCTTTCCGAATAAAGTGCTTTTATTGCACCAGTGACCAAACTTTGCCTATTGTTTAAGGTACAGAAGTTACTCGTCTGTGCTAAATCATTTATAAAAAATGACTCTTACCTTCTTTCTGAATGTTGGCTAGGATCTATTATTAGTAATTTTAATTTATGCGAGCATGCCATTAACTGCATCTGCTGCCTGAAAGAAAGCAATGTGGTGAGTATTCAGTAGTAGTGTCCAGACTAGACTGTGATCACTGTGAAGATTTATGGCTCTCTGTTACTTTGATTTGCAGAAGCCTAAATAGTACTTTTTGCTATAATACAAGCCTTTCTTTTCCTCTAAAGCACCATAAAAGTACAGGTTTCTTCTGTAAAATGGTCTTAAAATAGGATTTGAAAAAGTTTATGGGGAAGAAGCTATAGCTGCGACTAAAAGAAAAACTAATTTTAAAACCATCTTTACATGTCATTACAAACTCAAAATAGGTAGCTTATTGAAGTGATACTTACTTTCCTAGAGCAAAGCCATCTTTGCACTTTTGGGGTACAGATTTGTATTTTCTTTTGTTTAACTCAAGTAATTTGTTGTGTAGCATTGCATCTGTAAGATTTTTCCCCTTTTCCTCTTCTAGTGCTGCCTTTATTTTGAAAAACTTTTGTTCTTACATAGGCATAGGATTTCAGCATGCCACCTTTATTTGGAAAATAATTTCTGAAAATGGATGACTTTTCAACTTCTGATACTTGTACCTGCATTCCTAGATAAATTTTTAATCCAGAGAGATTTTTTTCTTCAGTTATGGAAAAAGAGTGCTGTAGCATAACGTATTTGGAACTAGATGATCTTCAAAAGTTCCTTCCAATCCAAACCATTAATATATTTCCCTTGTTAAGCACATAATGAGGTAAAACTACTGCTAAATTTTTAATTACTTCACTAAATGATTGGGGGAAGGAGATCATTAAAATTTAACTCCTGGTGTGACTTCTAAATTTGTTACAATAATTACTTTATGGGAGTAGCATATATATATGTAAAAAACCCTCTGATATTTTTTTTTCCTCATTAGGTTGGGGGAATTAAAGACAAAGTCCTGGCAGCACACCGAGCTGGACTGAAGAGAATTATCATTCCTCAAAGAAATGAAAAAGATCTTGAAGAAATTGCAGTGAACGTACGGCAAGATTTGACTTTTATTATGGCAAGCTGTCTGGATGAAGTTCTTAATGCAGCTTTCGATGGAGGATTTTCAGTTAAGCCCAGAGTTGAGCGTTTGAATAGTAAACTTTAAGTAGCCAGGCTGAGATTAACTTCTATATAAAGTTTTAATAGAGATCAGTAACTATCAAGTATAAATATGAGGTACATGTGATTGTTTAAACGTGGGTGTAAGTGCAATCAAAATAAAAATATTACTTCAGCAGTTAAGAACCCAAAACCGCATTTTATGGGCATATGCTACTACAAAGAACCTTGGGGAAAAAAACTTCTCTTCATAGTAGGTTTCAAGCATAAGCTGAAGTTCTTGAGAACTATTTGCTTACTTTATCTGGTATGTATTTTATATAAACGTCAACAGCTGATTATATCTGTAAAGGGGGAAAAATCCCTAGACAGGGAATAGTATGCAATTTGTGTGTTCAGAAGACACAAACTGCAGCAAATGCTGCCTAGCAAGAGGAGCTAATAGAGATGGGATGTCACCCTGATTTGGTGCAGTTTTCTTATTTAGGAAATAGCATTGAAGCAATATACTATGGAGCAGTGACATCACAGGAAAAACATTTTTTGAAATTTAAAAAAATACTTAAAGGATTTAACCAGATGCAATATAGTCTAAATTAAGTAAGTCCTCACAAGCACTCACAAGAGTTATAGCATGTAGCAATGTCAATGTAGATATCATTTTCAAAACTAAATACAGGAATGCATTAACTTTTGTCTAGGAAGGGAGACAATGCACTAAGGTTCACATATGCGAAGTAGTACTTACAGCACTGGAAGTAGGTGGCGTGTACTTGAAGACTTCATGAGAAAGACTGAGCATGGTAACACTTTGGAGGGATGAAGTACACGTCCTTAATTCTTACCCAATACAGAACTGGGAATATTGATTCTGGGATGCTTGTTTAGACTCTAAAATTAAATCAATTTAAGCAATGTCAAGAAAATTACTGGATAGTTAAATTGCATTAGGTACTGCACACTGTGAATAATGTAAGGTTTTAGAAAGTGTGTCAGTATCCTATCTGAGCTGATAGCTTTGTCTCTTATCTTCCCTTGAATGCTAGAGAAAATAGAAATTTAACCTTATGTAAGCTACAATTCTTGGGTTTCTCACTGTTTTACACTAGGGTCAAGCACAAGAGAAAACCT